>NC_069734.1:19601506-19626506 GCF_027358585.1 Pangasianodon hypophthalmus
TGTGTTTCAGCGTGTGTATTGTGTGTGTAGGTGTGTGTGTTTCAGCATGTGTATTGTGTGTGAGTGTGTGTTTCAGCTTGTGTATCGTGTGTGTAGGTGTGAGTGTGTGTTTCAGCGTGTGTATTGTGTGTGTAGGTGTGTGTGAGTGTGTGTTTCAGCTTGTGTATTGTGTGTAAGTGTGTGTTTCAGCTTGTGTATTGTGTGTGTAGGTGTGTGTGAGTGTGTGTTTCAGCTTGTGTAGTGTGTGTGTGTGTTTCAGCGTGTGTATCGTGTGTGTAGGTGTGAGTGTGTGTTTCAGCGTGTGTATCGTGTGTGTAGGTGTGTGTGAGTGTGTGTTTCAGCTTGTGTATTGTGTGTGTGTGTTTCAGCGTGTGTATCGTGTGTGTAGGTGTGTGTGTGTGTTTCAGCGTGTGTATCGTGTGTGTAGGTGTGTGTGTGTGTTTCAGCGTGTGTATCGTGTGTGTAGGTGTGTGTGTTTCAGCTTGTGTATCGTGTGTAGGTGTGTGTGTGTGTTTCAGCGTGTGTATCGTGTGTGTAGGTGTGTGTGTGTGTTTCAGCGTGTCTATCGTGTGTGTAGGTGTGTGTGAGTGTGTGTTTCAGCTTGTGTATTGTGTGTGTGTGTTTCAGCGTGTGTATCGTGTGTGTAGGTGTGTGTGTGTGTTTCAGCGTGTGTATCGTGTGTGTAGGTGTGTGTGTGTGTTTCAGCGTGTGTATCGTGTGTGTAGGTGTGTGTGTTTCAGCTTGTGTATCGTGTGTAGGTGTGTGTGTGTGTTTCAGCGTGTGTATCGTGTGTGTAGGTGTGTGTGTGTGTTTCAGCGTGTGTATCGTGTGTGTAGGTGTGTGTGAGTGTGTGTTTCAGCTTGTGTATCGTGTGTGTAGGTGTGTGTGTTTCAGCTTGTGTATCGTGTGTGTAGGTGTGTGTGAGTGTGTGTTTCAGCGTGTGTATCGTGTGTGTAGGTGTGTGTGTTTCAGCTTGTGTATCGTGTGTAGGTGTGTGTGTGTGTTTCAGCGTGTGTATCGTGTGTGTAGGTGTGTGTGTGTGCTTCAGCGTGTGTATCGTGTGTGTAGGTGTGTGTGTGTTTCAGCTTGTGTATCGTGTGTGTAGGTGTGAGTGTGTGTTTCAGCTTGTGTATCGTGTGTGTAGGTGTGTGTGAGTGTGTTTCAGCGTGTGTATTGTGTGTGTAGGTGTGTGTGAGTGTGTGTTTCAGCGTGTGTATTGTGTGTGTAGGTGTGTGTGTGTTTCAGCGTGTGTATTGTGTGTGTAGGTGTGTGTGAGCGTGTGTTTCAGCTTGTGTATCGTGTGTGTAGGTGTGTGTGTGTTTCAGCTTGTGTATCGTGTGTGTAGGTGTGTGTGAGTGTGTTTCAGCGTGTGTATTGTGTGTGTAGGTGTGTGTGAGTGTGTGTTTCAGCTTGTGTATTGTGTGTGTGTGTGTGTATGTTTCAGCTTGTGTATCGTGTGTGTAGGTGTGTGTGTGTGTTTCAGCGTGTGTATCGTGTGTGAGTGTGTTTCAGCGTGTGTATCGTGTGTGTAGGTGTGTGAGTGTGTTTCAGCGTGTGTATCGTGTGTGTAGGTGTGTGAGTGTGTTTCAGCGTGTGTATCGTGTGTGAGTGTGTTTCAGCGTGTGTATCGTGTGTGAGTGTGTTTCAGCGTGTGTAGGTGTGTGAGTGTGTTTCAGCGTGTGTATCGTGTGTGTAGGTGTGTGTGAGTGTGTTTCAGCGTGTGTATCGTGTGTGAGTGTGTTTCAGCGTGTGTAGGTGTGTGTGTGTGTTTCAGCGTGTGTATCGTGTGTGAGTGTGTTTCAGCGTGTGTATCGTGTGTGTGTGTGTTTCAGCGTGTGTATCGTGTGTGAGTGTGTTTCAGCGTGTGTAGGTGTGTGAGTGTGTTTCAGCGTGTGTATCGTGTGTGAGTGTGTTTCAGCGTGTGTAGGTGTGTGAGTGTGTTTCAGCGTGTGTATCGTGTGTGAGTGTGTTTCAGCGTGTGTAGGTGTGTGTGTGTGTTTCAGCGTGTGTATCGTGTGTGAGTGTGTTTCAGCGTGTGTATCGTGTGTGTGTGTGTTTCAGCGTGTGTATCGTGTGTGAGTGTGTTTCAGCGTGTGTATCGTGTGTGAGTGTGTTTCAGCGTGTGTATTGTGTGTGTATTGTGTGTGTGTGTGTATGTTTCAGCTTGTGTATCGTGTGTGTAGGTGTGTGTGTGTGTGTTTCAGCGTGTGTATCGTGTGTGAGTGTGTTTCAGCGTGTGTATCGTGTGTGAGTGTGTTTCAGCGTGTGTATCGTGTGTGTGTGTGTTTCAGCGTGTGTATCGTGTGTGAGTGTGTTTCAGCGTGTGTATCGTGTGTGAGTGTGTTTCAGCGTGTGTAGGTGTGTGTGTGTGTTTCAGCGTGTGTATCGTGTGTGAGTGTGTTTCAGCGTGTGTATCGTGTGTGAGTGTGTTTCAGCGTGTGTATCGTGTGTGAGTGTGTTTCAGCGTGTGTATCGTGTGTGTAGGTGTGTGAGTGTGTTTCAGCTTGTGTATCGTGTGTGTAGGTGTGTGTGTGTGTGTTTCAGCGTGTGTATCGTGTGTGAGTGTGTTTCAGCGTGTGTATCATGTGTGAGTGTGTTTCAGCGTGTGTATCGTGTGTGAGTGTGTTTCAGCGTGTGTATCGTGTGTGAGTGTTTCAGCTTGTGTATCGCGTGTGTAGGTGTGTGTGTGTGTTTCAGCTTGTGTATCGTGTGTGTAGGTGTGTGTGTGTGTGTTTCAGCGTGTGTATCATGTGTGAGTGTGTTTCAGCTTGTGTATCGTGTGTGTAGGTGTGTGTGTGTGTTTCAGCTTGTGTATCGTGTGTGTAGGTGTGTGTGTGTGTGTTTCAGCGTGTGTATCGTGTGTGAGTGTGTTTCAGCGTGTGTAGGTGTGTGTGTGTGTTTCAGCGTGTGTATCGTGTGTGAGTGTGTTTCAGCGTGTGTATCGTGTGTGTAGGTGTGTGTGTGTGTGTTTCAGCGTGTGTATCGTGTGTGTAGGTGTGTGTGTGTGTGTTTCAGCGTGTGTATCGTGTGTGAGTGTGTTTCAGCGTGTGTAGGTGTGTGAGTGTGTTTCAGCGTGTGTATCGTGTGTGAGTGTGTTTCAGCGTGTGTAGGTGTGTGTGAGTGTGTTTCAGCGTGTGTAGGTGTGTAAGTGTGTGAGTGTGTTTCAGCGTGTGTATTGTGTGTGTATTGTGTGTGTGTGTGTATGTTTCAGCTTGTGTATCGTGTGTGTAGGTGTGTGTGTGTGTGTTTCAGCGTGTGTATCGTGTGTGAGTGTGTTTCAGCGTGTGTATCGTGTGTGAGTGTGTTTCAGCGTGTGTATCGTGTGTGAGTGTGTTTCAGCGTGTGTATCGTGTGTGTAGGTGTGTGTGTGTGTGTTTCAGCGTGTGTATCGTGTGTGAGTGTGTTTCAGCGTGTGTATCGTGTGTGAGTGTGTTTCAGCGTGTGTATCTGTGTGAGTGTGTTTCAGCGTGTGTATCGTGTGTGTGTGTGTTTCAGCGTGTGTATCGTGTGTGAGTGTGTTTCAGCGTGTGTATCGTGTGTGAGTGTGTTTCAGCGTGTGTATCGTGTGTGTAGGTGTGTGTGTGTGTGTTTCAGCGTGTGTATCGTGTGTGAGTGTGTTTCAGCGTGTGTAGGTGTGTGTGTGTGTTTCAGCGTGTGTATCGTGTGTGTAGGTGTGTGAGTGTGTTTCAGCGTGTGTATCGTGTGTGAGTGTGTTTCAGCGTGTGTATCATGTGTGAGTGTGTTTCAGCGTGTGTAGGTGTGTGTGTGTGTTTCAGCGTGTGTATCGTGTGTGAGTGTGTTTCAGCTTGTGTATCGTGTGTGTAGGTGTGTGTGTGTGTGTTTCAGCGTGTGTATCGTGTGTGAGTGTGTTTCAGCGTGTGTATCATGTGTGTGTCAGGAGGTGATGATGATGATGATGATGAAGAGTGCAGAGAAGAGAAGCTGCCGTCGTGTTTTGATTACGTCATGCACTTCCTGACCGTCTTCTGGAAGGTGGCGTTTGCGTTCGTTCCTCCCACTGATTACTGGAACGGCTGGGCGTGTTTCATCGTGTCCATCTGCATGATCGGCCTGCTCACGGCCGTCATCGGAGACCTCGCCTCACACTTCGGCTGCACCATCGGCCTGAAGGACTCGGTCACCGCCGTCGTGTTCGTCGCCCTCGGCACCTCCGTCCCAGGTACGCGGCGCTACGGCAACCGCTTATTAAACACACGTCCATTCATTCATCATGGAGCTGATTTCCTGCACAGCTTCTGGGGAAAGTTTAAAGGTCCTAAACTCCACCCTGAGCCACACCCGGGTTTCACCCTCACAGGGTCTGAGGTGGAGCTCCGCCCACGCTCCTGCGCCAGTTAATGATTAAACATGAGTTAGCATAAACTACATAAACTAGCTGTAGTATATAAACAGTATGACACTCTACATAACCACTTTTACTGTACTAGTGTTACTGTGGTGGTGTTTCAGCTGAAGCCACGGTCAGTTGCCAGTTGCCATGGTAACTGAGAGAGGTGTACTGTGGTTATTAAATGCTTAGCTAGTTAGCGCTGCTTGTTTAATAGTAAGTATGTAAAGTAAGGTCCTGAGAAACAGCTCAGAGACAGAGACAGCAATGAAAATGTGTTTCTCTCTCTCTCTCTCTCCCTCTCTCTCTCTGTCTCTCTCTTTCTGTCTCCCTCTCTCTCTCTCTCACTCACTCTCTCTGTCTCTCTCTCTCTCTCTCTCTCTCTCTCACTCACTCTCTCTTTCTCTCTCTCTGTCTCTCTCTCTCTCCCTCTTTCTGTCTCCCTCTCTCTCTCTCTCACTCACTCTCTCTGTCTCTCTCTCTCTCTCTCTCTCTCACTCACTCTCTCTTTCTCTCTCTCTGTCTCTCTCTCTCTCCCTCTTTCTCTCTCTCTCTCTCTCTCTCTCTCTCTCCATCTCACATTCTCTGTCTCTCTCTTTCTCTGTCTCCCTCTCTCTCTGTCTCTCTCTCTCTCTCTCACATTCTCTGTCTCCCTCTTTCTGTCTCTCTCTCTCTCTCTCACTCACTCTCTCTTTCTCTCTCTCTCTCTCTGTCTCGCTCTCTCTCCCTCTTTCTGTCTCTCTCTCTCTCTCTCTCTCTCTCTCTCTCACATTCTCTGTCTCCCTCTTTCTGTCTCTCTCTCTCTCTCTCACTCACTCTCTCTTTCTCTCTCTCTCTCTCTCTCTCTCTGTCTCTCTCTGTCTCTCTCTGTCTCTCTCACAGACACGTTTGCGAGTAAAGTGGCGGCGATACAGGATCAGTATGCAGATGCGTCCATCGGGAACGTGACGGGCAGTAACGCCGTGAACGTGTTCCTGGGTATCGGCGTGGCCTGGTCCATCGCTGCCATCTTCCACCAGTGGCACGGTAAGGAATTTAAAGTGTCCCCGGGAACGCTCGCCTTCTCTGTCACGCTCTTCACCATCTTCGCCTTTGTGTGCATCGCCGTGCTCATGTACCGGCGCCGACCCAACATCGGCGGCGAGCTGGGGGGGCCGCGGGGGGCCAAAATCCTCACCACCGGCCTGTTCTTCAGCCTGTGGCTCCTCTACATCATCCTGTCCTCACTCGAGGCCTACTGCATCATCAAGGGCTTCTGAACACACACACGCAGAACATCCTAGCTTTATTTAAAGAGATTGATACCGGAAGTGACATCATCGTCACGTAGTTAGAGACTCACTGCATCATCAAGGACTTCTGAGCATGAACACCAGCAAGAAAACACAACTGGACTATAAATAATCAGTGCTATAAATCAAACAGAGAAACAAAAGGGCAGGAAATGACATCATGTTAATGTCACTCAAACCCGACTGCATCATTACAGGTTTTTAAAATGAAGCAACAAACAACATGATTAAATTTTTCAGGGTCAGAAAAAAACTGAGAGACGTCTGGAGCAGCCATTAATGCTGTTAGTGTGAATGTGTTAAATGTGTTAAATGTGTTAGTGTTATTGTGTGGGTTTGTCACCATCAGTGCCTACTTCCTGTCACATGACTGAGCAAATGACCTTTGACCCTGTAGCAAGCAATATCTCATTCACTCTTCTACAGACTTTTCCATGACTTCGGGAGAACAGATTCCGCATGTGTCTCACTCTCAAACTGCTTCAACATTCTGTAAAACAGAAAGAATTGTTCAGCAGCCGCACTGCTGATGAGCTGAAGCTTGCGTTGTCTCGGAGACGCTGCTGTCAATCATTCTGTGACGTGACACGCCCACAGTGCTCTGATTAGCAGGAAACTGTATTTCTGTAGTGTTGAACTAAAAGTAAATTATAGTTAAGGATCTGTATTTCTTGAATCCACTGTTGGTGAATGTTTAGGAACTTCAGTATCACAGTGAAAGTCTTTAACCTGAGACATGTTTATGTGTGATGTCTGCAGTAGGAATCTCCTGCTCGTTGTCTGTAGCTAGCATAACTCTGAGGTTAAAGCTGATCTGAGTGGCGGCGTGTTTGATATGAACGTATGAATACACACAAATCTGACTCCACCTACTCATTCTAACTCCACCCCATATGATAACCCCACACATTGCATGTCTTATGCCTGAAAATGAGATTTTGCCCATTTTGTCTGCAAATCAAATGTATTTCTGCTAAGATAAAAACACTTAGTGCAGTGCATCGCTGTCTGTAGTCAGAATGAACCGAGCTGTAACTACGGCTCAGAGCAGCAGAGTGAGGATCGCTATTCAGGAGCTGTGAGTAAGAACCAATATGCAGAATCAAAAAAATGCAGATCACAAGTCCTCGATTCCTTTCACTTCTCATTTGCATAAAGTTTATTCATAACTTCAACTTTCTCATTCGCCCCGCCCACTTATTCTCACTGTTGCTCCGCCTCCTGTGGCTGTAAATAACATCCAGGCACTTTATCATGTCAGGCCACTGCTGATGACACCAACCCCACCCCTAACCCTGCCCCTCACCATAGCCCCGCCCACACACATGACCCCACCCCTAACCCTGCCCCTCATCATAGCCCCGCCCACACACATGACCCCACCCCTAACCCTGCCCCTCACCATAGCCCCGCCCACACACATGACCCCACCCCTAACCCTGCCCCTCATCATAGCCCCGCCCACACACATGACCCCACCCCTAACCCTGCCCCTCACCATAGCCCCGCCCACACACATGACCCCACCCCTAACCCTGCCCCTCATCATAGCCCCGCCCACACACATGACCCCACCCCTAACCCTGCCCCTCATCATAGCCCCGCCCACACACATGACCCCACCCCTAACCCTGCCCCTCATCATAGCCCCGCCCACACACATGACCCCACCCCTAACCCTGCCCCTCATCATAGCCCCGCCCACACACATGACCCCACCCCTAACCCTGCCCCTCATCATAGCCCCGCCCACACACATGACCCCACCCCTAACCCTGCCCCTCATCATAGCCCCGCCCACACACATGACCCCACCCCTAACCCTGCCCCTCATCATAGCCCCGCCCACACACATGACCCCACCCCTTCGCCCAGACCTTGTCTATCAAATGTGTGGATGCTGTTCATAGACTAGGGTTTACTGAAAGGATGTGACTTTATTACGTTTGATATGTAGAACATCTGCTACTGTGTGTGTGTGTGTGTGTGTGTGTGTGTGAAACAGCTCTGGGATCAGACAGAAGGAGTGAAGAATTAAAAAGCCATCCATGCAGTCAGGTGCAGGAGTCTGAGAGCACTAATGACAAATGCTCATATTTCAGGATAAAACAGACACACACACACACACGCACACGCACACTTGAGTCTCAGTGAGCGTGAAAATAATTAATACTTTTTGTTATTTGATCTGATTTGTTATTTGATCTGATTCGGTTTCACACTGCACCCATTGCCCATAATAAATGAAAAAAAAAACTGCAGAAGGGGCGGAGCTAAAAGTGTGTTATTTATTATGCAGAAATTTATACATTTAAAATTATGCATTTAATAAGTGTTATAGGCCTCTTTTGTCTATTACTGTGACCTTAAAAAATACTTCCAGCATGAAACTATAGGTCACTTATTATCTTATTACAAGAAAATTTCCTCCAGCATTTAAAATATATGAAGCCTGAATTTATGGGCGTGGGAAAATGACGTGCGCATGCGCAGAAACTCAGCAGGCCATCTGGATAATTGGGACAATTTGTTAGAACACTGGTGCTAAATAATTAAATAATAATACAACCATTTAGTTTAAAATATGGGCGTTTTTTCGTTCTACATGTCCTAAATCACATTTCTGCAGTTCACATCAAAGAAAAAACACACGGCATGTTTGATTCACTTCCTGCAGGTGAGTCGATTCAGAGTCGAATCACTTTCTTAGTGCAGTTGAATCGCGCTAAAGTTTGCTTGGAAAACACAGAGGGTTTAATTGAGACAGGAGCACTGCACTAAAGCAGTGTGAGTGTTTAATCAGTGATGAAGATGATGATGATGATGATCAGGAGTCGGTTAGTGCTCTCACACTTGTGGACCTGACTCAGTGTGCATGTTCATATAAACACAGCACTTTTATATCCTGTATATAGTGTACAGCAGGGTTCTGACTTTAAATATGCAGAATATTTATTATAATATGAGAAAGACAGCTTTATTAAACATAAATATGGGCTTCGACATAATACCCCATTGATCTGTTATAATAAACATACTGTTCATGAACCTTTTATAACTTTATAATGGCCTAAAGCTGGTGTTTAATCCAGGAGTTTTTAATAGAATTCACGCTGACTGTGGTAAAGTCAGGAGAACACTGTTGCTAGGCAACTGGGCAATATGGCCGAGGCTGAAGGAGGCTAACGATTTAGCTAACACACAGCGGTCTTTCATACAGACCGTGTAAACACACAGTGCCAGTGAAAATGAGAAGACAGATCCATCAGGAGCTTCTACACTTACCTCAGATGTGTTGGTAAAAATTTTCTAAGCAATGGTTAAACTTACACTGTAATTACACTTAGCATCGCCCGCTAGCTCACTCCGTCAGTGCGCTGTTGTAGCCTGCTAGCTAATGGGCTAATTATTCGTTATATAAATGTGTTGTAGTGTTTTGGGAGAACGTACTAAAGGTTACCGGTTTAATAATGACAGTTTTAAAGACTTTAATGGCCAGAGTGATGATGTCACATTGTGTTTTGTTGTTTTCTTCAGTTTTAGTGTGTGCTGTATTTAAATTTCACCTGTAGTAAAGCTGATTAAAGATCATTTTGAGTGTGTATAGAGCTGATGATGATGCTGAAGCTGCTGTCTGTGGTTCGCTTTATCATTTTAATAATAAACATTAAGATTAACTTGTTCAAATTTGCCTCTTTATGATGAGTGATGTGATGAAGGATGCTGCAGCGCCCCCTGCTGACACACACACACACACACACACACACACACACACACACACACACACACACACACACACACACACAGGTCACGGCCTTACTGTAATGATTACATCTGTACATAAACAGATAGACAGATGGACAGATAGACCTGCAGAAAGAAAGTCAGACACATGATCATTTTTCTCTCAGCAGTGGAATAAAGAGGAATTTAAACTGTCCGCTAGATGGCAGTAAGTCTCTCTCTCTCTCTCTCTCTCTCTCTCACACACACACACACACACACACAGAGAGACCAGTCGTCACACTGCTTTATTAGATCTGTACAGGACTTTATTATTCACAGTTCACACTCAGGAACGCACACAGACCCACGACTATACCACCATCATCATCATTATAACACAATATATTATTATTATTGTTGTTGTTTTGTTGTTGTTATAATAATAATAATAATAATAATACTGCTGTATTCAGTGTGTTCATCTCATCATTTCGTCCATAATGTCACTAGCGAGCTGTAATTAGTGCAGCTTTATGAACTCCTCATTAACACTGTGTTCAGGTTCCGTGCCTCTGTTCATCTGAGCTCCACATTACACAATATTAATACAAACACACACACTTCTGTAACCATCATCACCATCACCACTACCATCATCATCACCATCATCATCGCCATCGCCACCATCATCATCACCATCACCATCACCACCATCATCACCACCATCACCATCATCATCACCACCTTCATTACCATCACCACCATCATCACCACCTTCATTACCATCACCACCATCATCACCACCTTCATTACCATCACCACCATCACCACCATCATCGCCACCATCATCATCACCATCATCATCACCATCACCACCATCACCATCGCCACCATCATCACCATCATCATCACCACCACCACTACCATCATCATCACCATCGCCACCATCATCATCATCACCACCATCATCACCACCTTCATTACCATCACCATCATCACCATCACCATCACCACCATCACCACCATCATCATCACCATCACCACCATCATTACCATCACCACCATCACCATCATCACCACCATCATCACCACCATCACCATCATCATCACCATCATCACCACCACCATCATCACCATCACCACCACCATCATCATCATCATCATCACCATCATCACCATCATCATCACCATCACCACCACCACTGTGCTTATGGAACAGTCCTCACGTGTGTGTGTGTGTGTGTGTAGGTGGGATGGTGGGGGTATGGTGGCGGGGTTTTAACCAGGAAACGACCAATCATATTTCACAATCAACAACCTAAATATACACACATACAGTGTAGTGTTGCACTATAATACTGTGTGATTAAAGCAGTATTTAAGTATTTATACCAGCTGAAGAAGTGAACAGTGGTGGTTTCACATGATCAAGTCTGTGATTGGCTGGTCACAATGAAGCTCCGCCCCTGTTGAAAGGGTTGGGGTGTGGGATGGGAGTGAGGTCTTACACCCCAGAGTGATGTCTAGTCCAAAAAATATGGTGTAATATATTTATGGAAGTGTGTGTGTGTGTGTGTGTGTGAGAGAGAGAGGTGTTGAGTCCATCAGTAGCTGTAGCGAGCTCTCACACCGCAGAGGTGTGTGTGTTTTTGTGGCGCGTGATGAAGGGGGAGGCGGTACTGATGCAGCCGCATGCCGCCGTCAGCCCGAGACACGCCCACCCACACAACACCGACCAACCAAATCCATGATCCACGTCACCCGGGAGACCGTAGATAAAAGGAGGGTTCCGGGAGAGGTCATAGGTCACGCTGGAGGCGTAGGTGCACAAAGAGATGGTGCAGAAGATCCCTGCAGAAGAGAGGAACATGCATCCATGAGCTTGTGTGTGTGTGTGTGTGTGTGTGTGTGTGTGTGTGTGTGTGTGTGTGTGTGTATATATATACCTGACATCAGGAACAGTAGTCCTGATACATGCTGTGTGAGTTTCTCCTCCCAGAAAAATCCGACTGCAGAGACGACAGAGCCACAGAGCAACACAGCAGCAGCCATTCCCATAAAGCCCGCTGTTATTCTCCTCAGATCTGTACACACACACACACACACACACACACACACACAGCGTCTCCATGACTTCCGCCCACACTGTGAGAGATCACACGTTATTTCCAGCAGCTCTGATGATAATAATAACGCTGTATAATTAACACTGTGTGTGTGTGAGATGGTGTGTAACTGAAACATACGGGACACCAGTTCAACATCACACACTACAGCTACAATAAATCCCTAATTAATCTGTAATCAATAACACATCAATCACACACTCATCATAAATACTCTTCAGCTTTTCTTCCTTTATTTCTGCTTGATCCTTCCAGGAGCTGCTGCAGTGGAAACACTGATTTACAGTCTGGCTGTATGTGACTGTGGGAGGATTACTGAAGGTCAAACTGAGACAAAACCACAAAAATACTCACCTGTCTCACAACCTTCAGGACTACCAACCTCACAGCATTCTCAAAATATTTTCAGCTACTCTTACACATTTATTTACATCTTTATATCAGACTAAAATACACATTATCGGCTCTTGCTTTTATGCAACGGTGAATATTAATGCAGTGTAGAGGAACTTCTACACAGTCTCAAAGACGAGAAGTCTGTGCATTTTAATAATCTGAAACAAGACGCCTAGAAATCAAACGGGTGCGTAACCCGACTCTGAGCACGAGGAACTTTCCCTGTGGAAATATTTACTCGACTGCTGAAATTCAATTCTAAACTTCACTGTGAGCCAGTGAGGAGAAGATTTATGATTATTTATGACCACTGAATCATGCTATAAATAAAAATGTAATAAATTATTAAATTTAACCCTTTCTTGCAGTACACTGGCGTTCCATTCTGCCGGAAATGGAAATCGACTTACCGGACATTTTCAATCAGCATAAACAAACTAATTACTTTAGCGCCACAAATCAGTTATAAAATTAGTCAGGACACTGTTGGGTTTCTGTGTGTAGAGTATCGTGACTCTGTGTTTAGCTGCTGGTGAGCAGGGTGATGGGAAAGGGGAGGAGTTTGAGCCCCCTGCTGAGCAAATAATTCACACCTCTCCACAATAACACTGGTACAGAGATAAAACACACAGCATAACTAAAGCTTTTTGATAGTAAAATAACGTATACAACTGCCTCAATAAAATTATAACATTTAAACCTAGTAGACTAGGTTAAAAAAAAAGAAATAATTAGGAAAAACTGCAAATTCTTAAAGCCCTGAGTGTCGACTTTCATATGAGCCATTAACCGCTACTGTGGAGTGAGACATCACAAATAAATTCAATGCTGAACACGGGCACAAACAAAACAGGTGCAAATTCCATTTTTGTCGTCTGGTAAAAAGAGTTACGCATGAATATTATTCTCAGTCGAAAGGACAAGACTGATCTAATCTTGATAATATTTCTTAACAGGAAATAACAAAACTGAACAAATTCTTTATTGCAGATAGAAATATATAACTTTAATTGTTAGCATAACGTTAGACGCTAGCAAACCAAGAGTTATCTGTAAATCTCTATAAATCCACTCAGGGCTGATAACATGGCTAATCTACAGACAGACGATACAGCTGTGTGTCAGATGCATAAAATGTTTAAAAAAAATAATAAACATCTGGATAAAATCCCAAGAGCAGCATTACAGTGAAATAAAATAGGGCCAAGTATGGAATCTTGAGGTACGTCACTGTGAGAATCACCGATACAATAAAACAAAAATAAATACTGAAGCGCAGCTCAGATACACTGAACTACTGAATAATTCATTAATCCTGCTCATGAAAATACTGCTAAACAAAACTCCCTGATCACTGGCGTAGAAAGTCGCAGTAAAATCTACTTCCAAAACTACAGACTTCTAAAATATCCCTAACGTGATATGATAATGGACGTCTTAGTGCTGATTAATACTTTTATAAAAATATATTTTATTTCAACACCATTTCTCTAAAGTCTTTGGAGATGATTGGGGTTTTTTTCAAGAAAAGGTTCAACAGCAAATGACGTCCAATAAAATGCAGAGAAACATTGACAATAAAAAGAAAAACAGGAGCCCAGATTTCATTTTAAGAAACGTAACAGGAATTACAGTAAAAGGACAAAAAATATTCACTGGTTCCTTAAAATTACTTTTAATTTTTATTACTATTTGGGTTTAAATTCATGTAGAGTTTGATGTAGAAAGAGGTGAAATATTAACTTTAACATCACTGATCTGCTCAAAAATAAAATATAATCAGTTCTCAGTCAGTAACAGAGACAGGAGGAAGAGAACGAGTCGCATTTACTGAAGAAAAACTTTTAAAATATTAGATTATTGTCCTCGGCACTGATTAAATCATCAAAATGAGCAGCTCTAAGCTTAATATTAAACATGACCTGAATTCTGGTGTGTTTCCTCCTCCACTCTCCTACAACCACTCCTTACACACACACACACCTGCGCGCACACACACACACACACACACACACACAACTAAACCCTCATACCTTAGATATATTACAGCATAAATTAGAGGCTAATGAAATTCCACTTTTAAACATGATCAGATTTTTCAGTAACATCAACATTTAATCTCAATAAACGTCACATGACTTCAACAGGAGAAGAAAAGCAGCAGCAGTGTTTGGTCCTGAATGTCATGAACACTGCTAGCCATGCCCAGCTGTCCCACTTAGACATGCTTATTTGTCCCACTCTGACATTCCCAGTGTGTGTGTGTGTGTGTGTGTGTGTGTGTGTGTGTGTGTGTGTGTGTGTATACATACGTAAGAGATGCCACTCGTCCTGCTGGATGGTTCTGGTCAGGTTCAGGGGAATGTTCCTGAGTCGAATCGGCTGAGAGAAATGATATTTAACCGCAGTGCAGCGATCTGCAATTCCTGCAATACACACACACGCGCACACACACGCGCACACACACACGCGCACACACACGCGCACACACACACGCGCACACACACGCACACACACAGTATTAGTACACATGTAATCTGTATCACTCAATACATATGCTCATTCTTTCTCTCTCTCTTTTTCTCTCTCGCTCTCGTTCTGTCTTGTATTTTCCAGACTATCAGAGACATCATCGTGAAAATTGAAAATGAAAATTGTGTGTAAATGTTGATGTGGTGAAGTTTTCCGTAAGGAGATGTTTATGTGCCATTTATGGAAGGAGTCTCCAGTGTCAGCGCTTTGTAACAGTCAGAGGTAAAGCTGTAAGTTTACATTTTCAGAGGACAGAGGAGTTTACACTTCTTTGCGTTTTTTTGTTTTATTAACTTCAGGAGAAAATGATAAAGAGAGGCTGGTGAGGGAACAACTGTTTACAGCTGCTACAACGTAAGCAACAAAAGGAACTAACTCGTTTGACATCATATGAAACTATAAATGGATAAAAGTATGACTTGTCATTTTTAAATAAAGAAAGAAATTGTAACTGTTGGTAAACTGCTGTGGTATAAGAAGAATAAAAAATGTGGGGACAGTAACTCCACTTCATCACACCACCCTTCCACTCAGTATTTTACTGTCTCTCTCTCACACACACACACACACACACACACACACACACACACAGTGGTTATTACTTACATAACATTACAGGTGATGCGGCTCCTGTTTCACGTGAAACAGTGTGTGTAGTGTGAGAGAGTAGAGTGTGAGTGTGTAGTGAGTGTGTAGTGATTGAGTGTGTGTGTGTGTGTGTGTGTGTGTGTGTGTGTGTGTGTGTGGCTGCTGAAGGTCGACAGGACTCTGTGAGTGACTCTGCACATCTCCATCTTTAATCCAGCATCATCTCATCAACATAATCTATATCGACTTCCTCCTGTCACCTTCATCATCCAGCTCCAAAACCAACACACACACACACACACACACTAAACACACACACACACACACACACACACACTAAACACACACTAAACACACACACACACACCCACACACACACTAAACACACAGACACACACACTAAACACAACCATGTGCCAGAATATTTCATTTAATTTTGTCATGGTTTTTATCCATTTATAGTTGCATTTAATGTTGTAGAACGTTGGTGAAACGAGTTAGTTCCTGTAGTCACTTACGTTATAGCAGCTATAAACACTCGTTCCCTCACCAGGCTCTTTATTCTCTCTCTCCAAGTTAATGAGACAAAAACACAGCTTGTTCCGCACGTTACTGAGAAACCGCAAAGAAGCGTAAACTCCTCTGTCCTGAAGACGTCAGAAAACTTAAAGTTCCAGCTTTACCTCTGACTGATACAAAGCGCTGACACTGGAGACTCCTTCCATACACGCTACATAAACATCTCCTTACAGAAAACTTCACCATATCAACAAAATCTGTTTATTATCAGTGGAGCGTGCGCTGTACACGTCCCTGTGAATGAGCTGTTACTATAGAAACGATAACGTATCAGAACAAGCGCATTAATATAAACCTGCTACTGTCAGAGCTGCTGCTATAGAAAACTAATCAACACCTTCTGACCAATCAGAGTGCAGGATTCAGCAGCACTGAGGTGTATATGTAAATATCTTTCACCACTCATACGGGTCTTATGATATACACACCGACTCGTCGTCATGGAGACATGAAAGGACTCTCAGTGAGAAGTGTTTCAGATCTACACGCTGAGCTCACTTTGTTCTAAATACTGAATTGTTTCCGTTTAAAACAGAGACTTTCTCCATAATTCTGGATGAAACTGATTTTGGGGCGGAGCTATGCATGAACTCCACAACTTTCAACCTATCATATCCAATATGCAAATTACTCGAGGCTGATAATGTGTTGAATAGAAACATTTAGCTGTAGACCCGGTGTGATACACTGCTAAAGTTGGTGGTTGTCATGGTAACAGTGTCACGCTGTTACATAAGATGAGGCTGTAACTCGAGCGTCTGAGACTGACAGTGCTCGAGCTAGCTGCGTTAGTGACACTGCGCTGTCGGGGTGGCAGGAGGACACTGGGGCTGATATTTGCACATCGTGTATATTCATAGTGGCATTTTTAATGAGGGGAAATGCTTATACACTCCACTCTACTGTAGTTACACTCTACATTATTACATTTACCTCTTATTCTGTGTACTTTAAACAAAATGTTTTATTTTTTCTACACTGAAGACATTGTGGTGTATTCTGTGTAATGTGTGTATAGTGCATTAGCATGATGCTAAAAGTCAGGTTACCCTTTGAAATGAGCCGGTCGATGTCCGGGTCCACGCCCCGGAAGTAGCATTTCCTCCACAGCCCGGAGTGCGTGGGGAAGAGCGGGCGGCCGCACTCGGTCTCCAGGATGCCCATGCCCAGAATGGCCCTCCAGTTCTCCAGCAGCTCCTCCTCGCGACTCCCGACGTGAATCGGCTTCATGAGCGCCACGCTGTTCCGGCGCGAGCCCCCGGTTCCGCCCCCGCCCCCGCTCCCGGTGCTGTCCACCAGCGGCAGGTGATAGATGGGCATCTCCCGGTTCTTCTGGTCATTAGACTCGGCTCCGTACCGGTCGCAGTTCCGCTTGTGCCTGCGCGTGTCCGTTTCGTACCAGTGGTCCGTGAAGATGGCGGTGACCAGCAGCACGAGCGCGAGGACGCTCATGCAAAAGCTCGCCGCCGTCACGAGAGACCGTTTCTCCATGGTGCGAACATCAGCGCGCGCTCACCGAAAACCGGCCATCCTCTCTCTCTGTCTCTCTCTCTGTCTCTCCCTCTGTCTCTCTCTCTGTCTCTCCCCCTCTGTCTCTCTCTCTGTCTCTCCCTCTGTCTCTCTCTCTGTCTCTCCCCCTCTGTCTCTCTCTCTGTCTCTCTCTCTGTCTGTCCTCCTCAGGGCGCGTGCTGATTAAAGCATCCTTTTCTCTCTTTAGTGGTTATTTACCGACTCCGCAGCTCGCGCGCTGTTTTTCCGCCCCGTGACCTCCGCGCTGCTGAACACACTGCCTCTGCGTCTCTCTCTCTCTCTCTCTCTCTCTCAGTCTCGTGAGAATGCGCGCGGGGAAAGGAATCGGTTCTTTCTCTCTCTCTCTTTGATCGAATCTTCTACAGTGAATCAGGAGAATCGATTCACAACCCTGTCTTCTTTACTCTGTTTCTCCACACTTATCTCCAGGAGAGACTGTATAGAGTATTAAGTAGAACCCTTTTAGCTAGAACCCTTAACTCTCCACTAACCTTTTTTAAAGCGTGTAAGACATTTTCTAGCTAATAAACACACAGCTAATGCACCATTAAATAACCGCCTGCATCTGATGCGGCCTGATCCTCATGCAGAGACAGGTTAGCTCAGCAGGTTACCTCAGCAGGTTACCTGAGCAGGTTAAGGTGTGTATCACTTATGATGAACATGTACGCAGAGGTTTAAACCATTAAACATCATCTGTGTTGAATAAATAAAGTGTTCAGCGTGTTTCTTTGAACTGCTTGGATTTATAAATATTACCTGGAGCTCCTGCGTAGCCCCGCCCCCTATAATAAATCACCTGTCCTGTTAGTGTGAGTGCTGCGTCAGGGTCAGAGAGCAGTGTAAACACTGAAACACCACTCACACACACACTTCTGCACATCTCTCTGAGCGCTGGATCAGATTCACTGCTTCGACTCACTCGTACCTGGTTTGCTGGAAAGAATCGACTCTTTCGAGCGAGTGATCAGTGGCATCAGCGCGCGCTGCGTGTGTGCGGTGTACGGTGCGGTGCGGTGCGGTGCGGGTTGCGCGCGCTCCTCTTCAGCTTCCTCCCTGTAGATGTGAGGGGAGCTAGAGCTTTATTTCCTCTCTGTGTGTCTGTGTCCTTTTCATTCGGGTCACGGTTTTTTCGCTGTGTGTGTGTGTGTGTGTGTGTGTGTGCGTGTGTGTGTGTGTGTGTGCGGGGGGGTTGGGGGGGGGGTCACGCGCACGCCGCCATGCTGGGTGGAGGCACGGAGGTTGGTGCTGTACGGTGCCAACGGCAGCGCTGGGTGTGTCGCTGAAACTCCAACCTCGAATTCGGAGAGAAATCGCTTCATCAGCACCGCAGAGAGAGAGAGAGAGAGAGAGTGTGTGTGTGTGTGTGTGTGTGAGAGCGCTACAGCACCGTCTGCGCGTGCGGTCTGCGCTGAAAACACAGCGGTAAACACTCATCTGTTCAGCTCCCGTAATGCATAAATAAATCATAACCTGTTTTCAGAGATGTAATCACGCGCTCCGGCCCCGCCCTCTGTGTGTGTGTGTGTGTGTGTGTGTGTGAGAGAGAGAGTGTGTGTGTGTGTGTGTGTGTGTGTGTGAGAGAGTGTGTGTGTGAGTGTGTCACTCGGTTTGATAATCGCACGCAGAATAAACATGAAGCCAAAGCAAATCGCTTACAGTTACACAGTGAGACAGAAGCAACACCAGAAGTGCTGTACTGAGGCTATTAGTTAATGCCCTGTGGGTTCTCCTGTGGGTTCTCCTGTGGGTTCTCCTGTGGGTTCTCCCGCGGGAACAGTGGGTAAAACACATCCTCTGTGGTCGCAGTGTGTCTGTTCATTAAAGTGCAGCACACAGGTAAGCAGAAATACAACACACACACACATTCACATGCACACACGCACATACACACACATTCACATGCACACACACACACACACATTCACACGCACGCACACACACACACACACACACATTCACATGCACACACGCACATACACACACATTCACACGCACACACACACACACATTCACACGCACACACACACACACACACACATTCACACGCACACACACACACACACACGCATACACACGCACACATTCACATGCACACACGCACATACACACACATTCACACGCACACACACACATTCACACGCACACACACACACACACACACACACGCATACACACGCACACACACACAGAGTCTTTAGTAATTATACTGTTATTAGTTCCTGTTGTACGTGAGCGTAGTGATTAGAGCTGTACTGATCCGATACTGAGTGTTGGGAATCAGACACACACTGGGCTGAAACACTGGGCTGGTGTCAGATCAGATTTTTGTGACATGGATTAATGAAACAGATAAAGTTCAGTGTTAAGATCAGAATCGGATCAGTATCGGATCAGAATCAGATTAGGGAAGTGCACTGAACACACATTGTGTCTCCCGCTGCCGTGTGATTGGACGGTGAAGGCGGTGAGGATCAGTGAGGTTTGTGTGTCCAGTGAGGGATCAGTGCTCCAGCTGATGTACAGATGTGAACCTGCAGCTGTCCCGCTCACACACAGCTGTTACTCAAACACGTTAGCGTCGATGTGTTAAAGTCGTTCCTGCAGCACGCTCATTCCCTCATTAATCAGCGCTGAAGTTTCCCTCAGAACATCATCACGAACACCAACGCTCCTCATGAACACACTCGCCCTCCGCACAGCCATGCAGCTGAGGGGGTTCCTTCACGCTAGCTCCTTCACACTAGCTCCTTCGCGCTAGCTCCTTCACACTAGCTCCTTCACGCTAGCTCCTTCGCGCTAGCTCCTTCACACTAGCTCCTTTGCGCTAGTTTCTTCGTGCTAATTCCTTCACGCTAACTTGCTAACATGTTAAGCTACTGGCTTGCTAACTCATAGTAATAATAATAATAATAATAATAATAATAAAGAAATTATTTCCTTTCCAGTCTTCAGTTTGTAGAGGAATGTAAAGGTGTAATTTTTTTTAAATATATGCAGTTATCTGGGATTGATAACTAGCTAGCATGCTAATTAGCTCGGTTGCTAGCTGGCCAGAGTGCAGTATCGCAGCTCCATCAAAGGTGGATATTATAGTTTACAGAAACATGTCCTCGAATTCAGACTTATGGCTTCTACAGGAGTCCCCTACACCCTACACCCTACACCCTACTCCCTAAACCTTACTCCCTAAACCCTACACCCTAAACCCTACTCCCTAAACCCTACTCCCTAAACCCTACTCCCTTCACCCTACTGCCTACACCCTAAACCCTTCTACAGGAGTGTATACAGAGTTTCCTAAACCCTACACCCTACGCCCTACACCCTACACCCTACTCCCTACACCCGACACCCTACACCCTACACCCTAAACCCTAAACCCTACTCCCTACACCCTACTGCCTACACACTACACCCTAAACCCTTCACCCTACTGCCTACACCCTAAACCCTTCTACAGGAGTGTATACAGAGTCTCTTACACCCTACACCCTATACCCTACACCCTAAACCCTATACCCTATACCCTACACCCTACACCCTAAACCCTATACCCTATACCCTATACCCTAAACCCTACACCCTATACCCTACACCCTAAACCCTATACCCTATACCCTAAACCCTATACCCTAAACCCTACACCCTATACCCTATACCCTAAACCCTAAACCCTATACCCTACACCCTACACCCTAAACCCTACACCCTAAACCCTACACCCTATACCCTAAACCCTAAACCCTACACCCTATACCCTACACCCTATACCCTACACCCTACACCCTACACCCTAAACCCTATACCCTAAACCCTACGCCCTATACCCTATACCCTAAACCCTACACCCTATACCCTACACCCTACACCCTAAACCCTATACCCTAAACCCTACACCCTATACCCTACACCCTATACCCTACACCCTACACCCTACACCCTAAACCCTATACCCTAAACCCTACGCCCTATACCCTAAACCCTAAACCCTACACCCTATACCCTACACCCTACACCCTAAACCCTATACCCTAAACCCTACGCCCTATACCCTATACCCTAAACCCTACACCCTATACCCTGTACCCTACACCCTACACCCTACACCCTATACCCTACACCCTACACCCTAAACCCTATACCCTATACCCTACACCCTACACCCTAAACCCTACACCCTTCTACAGGAGTGTATACCGTCATTTAGAGATCGATTAGCTCATGGCGAGTGTGGCTCAGTAAAGTTACGTGTGTTTAGTGGTTAGAATCAGTCACATGGTTTCTATCGGGGCTTCACTGTTCATCTCGGTACGTTATTAGCAGTGTGTGTGTGAGAGAATTAGCGATTGTGTTAAAACCCTGCTCACGTCGTCCGTGACCGAGGGATCAGAGTGTGTTACTGTCTGAATGCTCGGGTCGATGTGCCGATGTTTTCTGTGTCTGTGCTCCCTGCACTGCTGAGGCGACTTCAGCGAGGGGGAGAACGTTCTCGCTCCATTTGGTCGTTAATAATTCAGCAGATCAGCGGTGGGCTTCGTTTCCTCCTCAGCTACATCAGTGTAACAGGATCAGGAGGAGAAGCTCACAGCAGTAAGATGAAGAAGTAGGACAGGAAGTCAGAGGGAGAGAAAGAATAATAAAAGAAAAAACGAGTAAGAAATTAAAAAAGTAAGATAAAAGGAAGTACACACTATATTCACACATGCATTATAATCACACACTCATTATCGTCACACACTCGCCACAATAACACACAATACAATAACACACACTACAATAACACACACACTACAATAACACACTCGCTACAATAACACATACTACAATAACACACTCGCTACAATAACACATACTACAATAACACACACACAATAATATCACACTCGCTAATATAACACACACTACAATAACACACACACTACAATAACACACACTACAATAACACACTCGCCACAATAACACACAATACAATAACACACACACAATAATATCACACTCGCTAATATAACACACACTACAATAACACACACACTACAATAACACACTCGCCACAATAACACACACTACAATAACACACACACAATAATATCACACTCGCTAATATAACACACACTACAATAACACACACACTACAATAACACACTCGCTACAATAACACACACACTACAATAACACACTCGCCACAATAACACACACTACAATAACACACACACAATAATATCACACTCACTAATATAACACACACTACAATAACACACACACTACAATAACACACACTACAATAACACACTCGCCACAATAACACACACTACAATAACACACACACTACAATAACACACACTACAATAACACACTCGCCACAATAACACACACTACAATAACACACACACAATAATATCACACTCGCTAATATAACACACACTACAATAACACACACACTACAATAACACACTCGCTACAGTAACACACAATACAATAACACACACACACACAATAATATCACACTCGCTAATATAACACACAGTACAATAACACACTCGCTACAATAACACATACTTCAATAACACTCTCTATAATCACACACACGATACAAAAACACACACACTCAATTATATTATTATTATTGTTGTTAATAATAATGGTGAGTTAATAAATAGACCTAAAGAGAATCTAGCACAATGGCTTCATGTGTGTGTGTGTGTGCTATCACCTTTTTAACCTCATCAGCACCTTCTTCACAGATATATTTAGAGTAACACACACACTTTAATACCTAGGAGAACCACACACTCACACACACTCACACACACACACACACACACACACACATATACACATGCTTCAGTCTTCTGGACTCGACACGACAGATGGTGACATTTCTGAGAACGACCTCCAAGTGCATGCATTATATATGAACACACACACACACACACACACACACACATTGATCTATTTCAGATCCACGTTAGAGCTTTTTCAAATTCAATATCACAGCTTCATTCATTTTAAATGAGATGTACAACACACACACACACACACACACACACAGCAGCTGTCAACTATGAAATATCAATCTGTCACTCGTCAGACCTGTTCTAATGAAGGACATTTATGGCTAGCTCTTCCATTCGCTCATAAAGTTATAGATTATAATGTGTGTGATTATAGCGTGTGCGTGATTATAGAGAGTGTGTGATTATAGTGTGATTATAGAGAGTGTGTGATTATAGAGAGTGTGTGATTATAGTGTGATTATAGAGAGTGTGTGATTATAGAGAGTGTGTGATTATAGTGTGATTATAGAGAGTGTGTGATTATAGAGAGTGTGTGATTATAGAGAGTGTGCGATTATAGAGAGTGTGTGATTATAGAGAGTGTGTGATTATAGAGAGTGTGTGATTATAGAGAGTGTGCGATTATAGTGTGATTATAGAGAGTGTGCGATTATAGTGTGATTATAGAGAGTGTGTGATTATAGTGTGATTATAGAGAGTGTGATTATAGAGAGTGTGTGATTATAGAGAGTGTGCGATTATAGTGTGATTATAGAGAGTGTGATTATAGAGAGTGTGCGATTATAGTGTGATTATAGAGAGTGTGTGATTATAGTGTGATTATAGAGAGTGTGTGATTATAGTGTGATTATAGAGAGTGTGCGATTATAGTGTGATTATAGAGAGTGTGTGATTATAGAGAGTGTGTGATTATAGGGAGTGTGTGATTATAGAGAGTGTGTGATTATAGGGAGTGTGTGATTATAGAGAGTGTGTGAGTATAGAGAGTGTGATTATAGAGAGTGTGATTATAGAGAGTGTGTGATTATAGTGTGATTATAGAGAGTGTGCGATTATAGTGTGATTATAGAGAGTGTGCGATTATAGTGTGATTATAGAGAGTGTGTGATTATAGTGTGATTATAGAGAGTGTGTGATTATAGAGAGTGTGTGATTATAGAGAGTGTGATTATAGAGAGTGTGTGATTATAGAGAGTGTGCGATTATAGTGTGATTATAGAGAGTGTGTGAGTATAGTGTGATTATAGAGAGTGTGTGATTATAGTGTGATTATAGAGAGTGTGTGATTATAGAGAGTGTGTGATTATAGAGAGTGTGTGATTATAGAGAGTGTGTGATTATAGTGTGATTATAGAGAGTGTGTGAGTATAGTGTGATTATAGAGAGTGTGTGATTATAGAGAGTGTGCGATTATAGTGTGATTATAGAGAGTGTGTGATTATAGTGTGATTATAGAGAGTGTGTGATTATAGTGTGATTATAGAGAGTGTGTGAGTATAGTGTGATTATAGAGAGTGTGCGATTATAGTGTGATTATAGAGAGTGTGTGAGTATAGTGTGATTATAGAGAGTGTGTGATTATAGAGAGTGTGCGATTATAGTGTGATTATAGAGAGTGTGTGATTATAGTGTGATTATAGAGAGTGTGTGATTATAGTGTGATTATAGAGAGTGTGTGATTATAGTGTGATTATAGAGAGTGTGTGATTATAGAGAGTGTGCGATTATAGTGTGATTATAGAGAGTGTGTGATTATAGTGTGATTATAGAGAGTGTGTGATTATAGAGAGTGTGTGAGTATAGAGAGTGTGTGATTATAGAGAGTGTGTGATTATAGAGAGTGTGTGTGATTATAATGTGTGTGATTATAGAGAGTGTGATTATAGAGTGTGTGATTATAGAGAGTGTGTGACTATAGAGAGTGTGTGATTATAATGTGTGTGATTATAGAGAGTGTGTGATTATAGAGAGTGTGTGAGTATAGAGAGTGTGTGATTATAAAGTGTGTGATTATAGAGAGTGTGTGAGTATAGAGAGTGTGTGAGTGTAGAGAGTGTGTGATTATAGAGAGTGTGTGATTATAGA
>NC_069734.1:19631506-19664006 GCF_027358585.1 Pangasianodon hypophthalmus
TTAACATATTTAAAAGAAACACAATTAAAATCTCTTATACACTGAGGGTCATTTTCATGTTCAACCACTATGATGCTGCAGGTAAAAATCTACTGTCTTCAGCCGAGCACAGTTTGGCGGGAGAATAATGTAAACACAGGAATTGGATAAGGGTCAGGTATTATGTGTATGTAAACAGAAGGGACAAAAATCAGATTTGTATCAAAACTTGGGAACTGAGCAACCGAGTGTGAGAACTTTTATTCTGGCGGGCGGTGTCTCAGTGTTAGTGTGTTCCATCATGGCAGCGCTGTATGTGAGTGTGAGGGCCTTTATATTGGCGGGCCGTGTCTTAGTGTCAGCTTTCTCTGTCACGGCGGCACGGTGAGGGCTTTTATTTTGGCACACGGTGTCTCATTGTCAATGTACTCCATCATGGCAGCACTTAATGAGTGAGGGCTTTTATTTTGGCACACGGTGTCTCATTGTCAATGTACTCCATCATGGCAGCACTTAATGAGTGCGAGTTCAATTCAATTCAATTCAGTTTTATTTGTATAGCGCTTTTAACAGTGAACATAGTCTCAAAGCAGCTTTACAGAACATAAGCAACAAAAACATATTTTCCTATATTTTAGACAAAATTACGACTGAGGCGACTGTGGAGAGGAAAAACTCCCTGAGATGATATGAGGAAGAAACTTTGAGAGGAACCAGACTCAAAAGGGAACCATCCTCATCTGGGTGACACTGGAGAGTGTGATATGAACAATGTGAACAATGTGTTCAACAAGTGTGCGAGTGTGTGAGGGCTTTTATTTTGGCGGGCGGTGTCTCAGTGTCAGTGTGCTCCATCATGGCGGCGCTGTATGTGTGAGGGCTTTTATTTTGGCGGGCGGTGTCTCAGCGTCAGTGTGCTCCATCATGGCGGCGCTGTATGTGTGAGGGCTTTTATCTTGGCGGGCGGTGTCTCAGCGTCAGTGTGCTCCATCATGGCGGCGCTGTATGTGTGAGGGCTTTTATTTTGGCGGGCGGTGTCTCAGCGTCAGTGTGCTCCATCATGGCGGCGCTGTATGTGTGAGGGCTTTTATTTTGGCGGGCGGTGTCTCAGTGTCAGTGTGCTCCATCATGGCGGCGCGCAGTGTGTTCAGATCGGGGCTGTTTAATGGCAAAGTGGCGATAGTGACCGGAGGAGCGACAGGAATCGGGAAAGCCATTACAGCCGAGCTGCTGCAGCTGGGTGTGTGTTAAACTAATCACTGCATCATCCGCTTTATAATCACTGCTTATAACACTTTTAATCCAGCAATCACACCGCTTATTACCGCACTGCAGCGCGCGCTCAGCTTCACCCTTCACCCAGTGCGGGACTTTCTCACTGTCCTCAGATCAACACACACACACACACACACTAACACACACACATACATACACACATACACACATACACATCTAACACACACGCACACACATACACATACACATCTAACACACACACACATCTAACACACGCACACACACACACACACATACACATCTAACACACACACACACATACACATCTAACACACACACACATACATACACACACATACACATCTAACACACACACACATACATACACACACATACACACATACACATCTAACACACACATACACATACACACATACACATACACATCTAACACACACACACATCTAACACACACACACACACACATACACATACACATCTAACACACACACACATACACATCTAACACACACACACATCTAACACATACACACATACACATACACATCTAACACACACACACATCTAACACACACAAACACACATACACATCTAACACACACACACACACATTTAACACACACCTAACACACATACACATCTAACACACATCTAACACACACACACACACATCTAACACACACACACACACACATTTAACACACACCTAACACACATACACATCTAACACACATCTAACACACACACACACTTAACACACACACCTAACACACACACACATCTAACACACACACACATCTAACACACACATCTACACACCTGACACACACCTAACACACACACACATCTACACACCTACACACCTAACACACACCTCTACACACCTACACACCTAACACACACCTAACACACACACACACACATCTAACACACACATCTACACACCTACACACCTAACACACACCTAACACACACACACATCTAACACACACATCTACACACATCTACACACCTACACACCTAACACACACACACATCTAACACACACATCTACACACCTCTACACACCTACACACCTAACACACACCTACACACCTAACACACACACACATCTACACACCTAACACACAAACACATCTAACACACACATCTACACACCTAACACACACACACTCTGTGACTGCACCGAGGCTGAAGTTAATTTCTCACGCAAAGCTTTTTCCTGGTAGTTTCACTGTTAAGACCTGTAGAGGGCGCTCGGGAGAGTGTGTGTACACTGTGTGTGTACTCTGTATGTGTACACTGTGTGTGTACTCTGTGTGTGTACTCTGTGTGTGTACTCTGTGTGTGTGTGTGTGTGTGTGTGTTTTCTGTGTCACTGCAACACACACAGTTTTACCTGCTTTGGAGTTGTTGTTGTCTGTTGAAGTGTATTTTCAGGCAGAGTTTCACTGCAGTCTGAAAGAAACAGTTTCTAAAACAGGAGAATTAATCTTCAGTCTTCTTCAGCCTTAAACGCGTCCCGATGAATTAAACGCGTCCCGATGATCTAAACGCGTCCCGATCAATTAAACGCGTCCCGATGATCTAAACGCGTCCCGATGAATTAAACGCGTCCCGATGAATTAAACGCGTCCCGATGATCTAAACGCGTCCCGATGAATTAAACGCGTCCCGATCAATTAAACGCGTCCCGATGATCTAAACGCGTCCCGATGAATTAAACGCGTCCCGATGATCTAAACGCGTCGCGATGATCTAAACGCGTCCCGATGATCTAAACGCGTCCCGATGAATTAAACGCGTCCCGATGATCTAAACGCGTCCCGATGATCTAAACGCGTCCCGATGAATTAAACGCGTCCCGATGAATTAAACGCGTCCCGATGAATTAAACGCGTCCCGATGATCTAAACGCGTCCCGATGAATTAAACGCGTCCCGATGAATTAAACGCGTCCCGATGATCTAAACGCGTCCCGATGATCTAAACGCGTCCCGATGAATTAAACGCGTCCCGATGAATTAAACGCGTCCCGATGATCTAAACGCGTCCCGATCAATTAAACGCGTCCCGATGAATTAAACGCGTCCCGATGAATTAAACGCGTCCCGATTAATTAAACGCGTCCCGATGATCTAAACGCGTCCCGATGATCTAAACGCGTCCCGATGAATTAAACGCGTCCCGATGAATTAAACGCGTCCCGATGATCTAAACGCGTCCCGATGATCTAAACGCGTCCCGATGAATTAAACGCGTCCCGATGAATTAAACGCGTCCCGATGATCTAAACGCGTCCCGATGATCTAAACGCGTCCCGATGAATTAAACGCGTCCCGATGATCTAAACGCGTCCCGATGATCTAAACGCGTCCCGATGATCTAAACGCGTCCCGATGAATTAAACGCGTCCCGATGAATTAAACGCGTCCCGATGATTTTAACGCGTCCCGATGATCTAAACGCGTCCCGATGATCTAAACGCGTCCCGATGATCTAAACGCGTCCCGATGATCTAAACGCGTCCCGATGAATTAAACGCGTCCCGATGAATTAAACGCGTCCCGATGATCTAAACGCGTCCCGATGATCTAAACGCGTCCCGATTAATTAAACGCGTCCCGATGAATTAAACGCGTCCCGATGAATTAAACGCGTCCCGATGATCTAAACGCGTCCCGATGAATTAAACGCGTCCCGATGATCTAAACGCGTCGCGATGATCTAAACGCGTCCCGATGATCTAAACGCGTCCCGATGAATTAAACGCGTCCCGATGATCTAAACGCGTCCCGATGATCTAAACGCGTCGCGATGATCTAAACGCGTCCCGATGAATTAAACGCGTCCCGATGAATTAAACGCGTCCCGATTAATTAAACGCGTCCCGATGATCTAAACGCGTCCCGATGATCTAAACGCGTCCCGATGAATTAAACGCGTCCCGATGAATTAAACGCGTCCCGATGATCTAAACGCGTCCCGATGATCTAAACGCGTCCCGATGAATTAAACGCGTCCCGATGATCTAAACGCGTCCCGATGATCTAAACGCGTCCCGATGATCTAAACGCGTCCCGATGAATTAAACGCGTCCCGATGAATTAAACGCGTCCCGATGATCTAAACGCGTCCCGATGATCTAAACGCGTCCCGATTAATTAAACGCGTCCCGATGATCTAAACGCGTCCCGATGATCTAAACGCGTCCCGATGAATTAAACGCGTCCCGATGATCTAAACGCGTCGCGATGATCTAAACGCGTCCCGATGATCTAAACGCGTCCCGATGAATTAAACGCGTCCCGATGATCTAAACGCGTCCCGATGATCTAAACGCGTCGCGATGATCTAAACGCGTCCCGATGAATTAAACGCGTCCCGATGATCTAAACGCGTCCCGATGAATTAAACGCGTCCCGATGAATTAAACGCGTCCCGATGATCTAAACGCGTCCCGATGATCTAAACGCGTCCCGATGAATTAAACGCGTCCCGATGAATTAAACGCGTCCCGATGAATTAAACGCGTCCCGATGATCTAAACGCGTCCCGATTAATTAAACGCGTCCCGATGAATTAAACGCGTCCCGATGATCTAAACGCGTCCCGATGAATTAAACGCGTCCCGATGAATTAAACGCGTCCCGATGATCTAAACGCGTCCCGATTAATTAAACGCGTCCCGATGATCTAAACGCGTCCCGATTAATTAAACGCGTCCCGATGATCTAAACGCGTCCCGATGATCTAAACGCGTCCCGATGAATTAAACGCGTCCCGATGATCTAAACGCGTCCCGATGAATTAAACGCGTCCCGATGAATTAAACGCGTCCCGATGATCTAAACGCGTCCCGATGATCTAAACGCGTCCCGATTAATTAAACGCGTCCCGATGATCTAAACGCGTCCCGATGATCTAAACGCGTCCCGATGAATTAAACGCGTCCCGATGATCTAAACGCGTCCCGATGATCTAAACGCGTCCCGATCAATTAAACGCGTCCCGATGATCTAAACGCGTCCCGATCAATTAAACGCGTCCCGATGATCTAAACGCGTCCCGATGAATTAAACGCGTCCCGATGATCTAAACGCGTCCCGATCAATTAAACGCGTCCCGATGATCTAAACGCGTCCCGATGAATTAAACGCGTCCCGATGATCTAAACGCGTCGCGATGATCTAAACGCGTCCCGATGATCTAAACGCGTCCCGATGAATTAAACGCGTCCCGATGATCTAAACGCGTCCCGATGATCTAAACGCGTCGCGATGATCTAAACGCGTCCCGATGAATTAAACGCGTCCCGATGAATTAAACGCGTCCCGATGATCTAAACGCGTCCCGATGAATTAAACGCGTCCCGATGAATTAAACGCGTCCCGATGATCTAAACGCGTCCCGATGATCTAAACGCGTCCCGATTAATTAAACGCGTCCCGATGATCTAAACGCGTCCCGATGATCTAAACGCGTCCCGATGATCTAAACGCGTCCCGATCAATTAAACGCGTCCCGATGATCTAAACGCGTCCCGATGATCTAAACGCGTCCCGATGATCTAAACGCGTCCCGATGAATTAAACGCGTCCCGATGAATTAAACGCGTCCCGATGATCTAAACGCGTCCCGATGATCTAAACGCGTCCCGATGAATTAAACGCGTCCCGATGATCTAAACGCGTCCCGATGATCTAAACGCGTCCCGATGAATTAAACGCGTCCCGATGATCTAAACGCGTCCCGATGATCTAAACGCGTCCCGATGAATTAAACGCGTCCCGATGAATTAAACGCGTCCCGATGATCTAAACGCGTCCCGATGATCTAAACGCGTCCCGATGAATTAAACGCGTCCCGATGATCTAAACGCGTCCCGATGAATTAAACGCGTCCCGATGATCTAAACGCGTCCCGATGAATTAAACGCGTCCCGATGAATTAAACGCGTCGCGATGATCTAAACGCGTCCCGATGATCTAAACGCGTCCCGATGAATTAAACGCGTCCCGATGAATTAAACGCGTCCCGATGATCTAAACGCGTCCCGATGATCTAAACGCGTCCCGATGAATTAAACGCGTCCCGATGAATTAAACGCGTCCCGATGATCTAAACGCGTCCCGATGATCTAAACGCGTCCCGATCAATTAAACGCGTCCCGATGATCTAAACGCGTCGCGATGATCTAAACGCGTCCCGATGAATTAAACGCGTCCCGATGATCTAAACGCGTCCCGATGAATTAAACGCGTCCCGATGAATTAAACGCGTCCCGATGATCTAAACGCGTCCCGATGAATTAAACGCGTCCCGATGATCTAAACGCGTCCCGATGATCTAAACGCGTCCCGATGAATTAAACGCGTCCCGATGATCTAAACGCGTCCCGATGAATTAAACGCGTCCCGATGAATTAAACGCGTCCCGATGAATTAAACGCGTCCTGATGCGCCGCATGAACAGTGTTTAATTCATTAAAGCAGTGTTTAATCACTACATTCTGAGAGAATCAGACTGGTGTTCAGTGGTAGAGATTAGATATCAGGTGACTCCGTGTGTGTATGTGTATGTGTGTGTATGTGTGTGTATGTGTGTGTGTGTGTGTGTGTGTGATTGCAGGTTGTCGTGTGGTTATTGCGTCGAGGAAGTCGGAGCGTTTGGAAGCTGCAGCTGGTGAACTTTCGCAGTTGATCAGTTCCTCGAGTCCGGCTTCCATCACGTCTCTACGCTGTAACGTCCGCCATGAGGACGAGGTTGTTATTTATGTGTTTGTTTGTTTGTTTATGAGTAATCTGTGTATGTGTGTGTCTGTGTCACTCGTCCTCGTTTTCTCCTCTAACGTTTCTGGGGTTTTTTAGTTCGTGTCCCAAATCACACGCATCAGTGCTAAACAGTGAACACACTGATACAGTACAGCTGTGTGCGTGCGTGTGTGTGCATGCGTGTGTGTGTGTGTGTGCGCGTGCGTGCATGTGTGTGTGTGTGTGTATGGACAGGTGAGGAACCTGGTGGCGTCGACGCTTCGGCTTCACGGCAGGATCGATTATTTGGTGAATAACGGCGGAGGGCAGTTCAGCAGCCCGGCGGCTAACATGAGCGTGAAGGGCTGGAACGCTGTGATCGACACCAACCTGACCGGAACATTCCTCTGCTGCAGAGAGGGTACACACACACACACACACACACACACACACACACACACACAGCCGCTGTCTGGCCTGTGTCCTCTGACTGACCTTTGACCTCCCAGTGTACAGTGCGTGGATGAAGGATCATGGTGGCGCGATCGTTAACATCATCGCTGATATGTGGAGGGGATTTCCGGGCATGGCGTGAGTACACACACGCACACACACACACACACACACGCACACACACACACACTCTAGTGGCTGGCTGCGGTACGAGTTTTAGCCCCGCCCATTCGCATGTTAGTGAACGCGAGCTTCCTCTCTCCGCGCGGGTCTCAGGAGCTCTGCTTATACGTGTGTTGTTGTGTGTATGTGTGTGTTGTTGTGTGTATGTGTGTGTTGTTGTGTGTATGTGTGTGTTATTGTGTGTATGTGTGTGTTGTTGTGTGTATATGTGTGTTGTTGTGTGTATATGTGTGTTATTGTGTGTATATGTGTGTTATTGTGTATTGTTGTGGTTAAAGTGATGCGGCGCCTCAGCAGGTAAACAGCAGCTCCATCGTCACGACTCGAAGCTCCAATGTCTTTAACTGAAGAACTGAAACGTCACAGCGCTTCCTGAGGGGAGGACGAGTGCGTCTCAGTCCTGATCTCAGCTCAGCGCTGTAACTGTGTGTGTGTGTGTGTGTGTGTGTGTGTGTGTGTGTGTGTGTGTAAATGGCTGTAACAGACACACAGGAGCAGCGAGAGCCGCAGTGGAGAATCTGACGAAGAGTTTGGCCATCGAGTGGGCGAGCAGCGGCGTGCGCATCAACTCCGTCGCTCCGGTCTGAACACACACACACACACGTTACTGTACACACACACGTTACTGAACACACACACACACGTTACTGAACACACACACACAGACACACACACACTAGTGAACACACATTACTGAACACACACACTAGTGAACACACACACACACTAGTGAACACACACACACACTAGTGAACACACGTTACTGAACACACACTAGTGAACACACACACACACTAGTGAACACGTTACTGAACACACACACACTAGTGAACACACGTTACTGAACACACACGCACGTTACTGAACACACACACGTCCTCCTACATGTTCAGAAACGTGATCCTGCAGGAGGAACAGTTTGGGATTTGATGTTTGTGTTTCACAGGGAACGATCTTCTCCAAAACAGCGATGGAGAACTATAAAGATCTCGGGCCCATGATATTCCAGTTAGCTGTTCCATGCATTCCTGCAAAACGCCTGGGCTTTCCAGAGGAGGTCTGTGTGTGTGTGTGTGTGTGTGTGTAAGTTGTAGTAAGGACTGTTTACTATTTGTATTTGATTATTCCCTGTTATTCTGATCTCGGTGTGTTTCTCGGTGTGTTTATCAGATTTCCCCGGCCGTGTGTTTCCTGCTGTCTCCAGCTGCGTCCTTTATCTCAGGAGCCACTGTGAAGGTGGACGCAGGACAGAGCCTGTACGACTCGGTGTGGGAGATCCCAGGTACTGCTCCCGAGCACACAGCGTTATTTATATTACACAGCGTTATTTATATTATATTTATATTATATTATATTGTATTTTTAATTATACTGTAGCAGCGTCCCATGAGCAGGAGTGCCTTTATACTGAATATAAGCACAGCTGTGACTTGGCCGTAGTTACAAGATCGCAGGTAAACGCAGGTAAACGCAGGTAATCGCAGGTAATCGCAGGTAAACGCAGGTAATCGCAGGTAAACGCAGGTAATCGCAGGTAAACGCACACTTTTAAAATGTACACCCACTTTTCTGTTTATGTGAGGCTGTTTTGTTTTTGTTTTATTTCATATATTTTTGCTTCTCATCAATGGAATGAAATTCAGAATTTACTGAAACTTCATAGCTTTTTATTTAGTAGTAAATTATTTGTGTAAATAGTTTGTTTAAATGGCATTTATTTCTCTTTTATTTGGCATTTCCTTATTAAATGTAATCATTTAATCTTTAATCTTTATTTAATCTTCCTGGACTGGATTATTTATGATTATTTCATTGTTGAATGTTCAGCTGTCTGTTTTATTGCTGCTGTAATGGGACACAGCCTGTCAATATGATTTTACTGTTCTAAACCTCTGCGCTTCGGTTCTGCTCTCAACACCTCATTAATCAGAAGAGAAACATCAGGCAGAAGTGAACTTTATTAAAAACTGATCAACACTTCAGAAGCACAATTTACCCAGAAGTCATTGCACTGCATTGAGATGTACACGATGCACATTTCAGAGTGAGGAATCACATCCTTAAAACAACGCACGAAAGAAGATTTTCCTGTTTTTATTGTGTGAGAAAATCACACACACACACACACACACACACACAGAGGAATGCTGTCCGTAAACATGTCCGAGTGTGTGTAAGGTGTGAAGTGAACAAAAATAACTGAAATTCCTGAACAAGCTTCATGTCGTACATTCGCAAAGATCAACACTAACACACACACAGAATAATAATCATAATAATAATGGAAATAAAAAACAATAATAATAATAATAATAATAATAATTACTTTATATTTTACTTTAATAATTAATTTACAGAGAGTCTTTCTCACTCGTTCATAAACCTGTTTTGAAATTAAATAAAAAAGTATAAGAACTGAACTGCACATTCCCTTGGTGTTTGCTCTGTGTGTGTGTGTATGTGTGTGTGTGTGTGTGTGTGTGTGTAAAATGTAATAAATGTACGGAGCAAGAGCACACTCCTGTATTCACAGGCGATTCACTAATAATCTGTTCATTGTAAACGACTCAAACGACTCCAATGAACAAAACCAAACAAAAGATTGAACCATGTGTATTGGTCTTTTGTTTGGTTTTGTTTGTGTGATAATAACATCATTCAGAATCATTAAATCATTAAAAACGTGCGATTCATTACAACAGACATGCAAAAGACTTGAATCAGTACAGTAGATCACAACACACAACGTTCTCCTCAGCTAAATTCTGGCAAAAACAACACACTCCTGTTTTAGACTTTTTATTTTTTCCTGATGTGCACCATTAGATTATTTCAACAAATTACACACAAACTTTCACACATTCATGCACACACACACACAAACACACACACACAAACACATTCATGCACACATGCAAACACACAAACACATTCATGCACACACGCAAACACACAAACACATTCATGCACACACACAAACATACACACATTCACGCTCACACACGCACCTTCACGCGCACACGCAAACATACACACACAGAGTACAGAATCATCTGTGTTTTAATAAGATTTCCATCTGATGGCTGAGAAAGCAGCATGTACAATGTACTGCAGTGTGGCCCAGAAGGAGAACACCTACAACACACAGAGAGAGAGAGACAGGGTGAGAGTGAGACAGACAGGTAGAGAGACAGGGTGAGAGTGAGACAGACAGGTAGAGAGACAGACAGGTAGAGAGACAGGGTGAGAGTGAGACAGACAGGTAGAGAGACAGGATGAGAGTGAGACAGACAGGTAGAGAGACAGACAGGTAGAGAGACAGACAGGTTGTCTTACCACTGCAGAGACGTTGAGTTTGTAGGGAGTGAAGTCGACCTGATTGAAGGGGCTGATAACGACGGTGACGTACGCCAAGAGCACTGAAGCACTGAGATACAGCAGAGCAGCTGTACTGTGATACACCATGTCCTACACACACACACACACACAGAGCAGCTGTACTGTGATACACCACGTCCTACACACACACACACAGAGCAGCTGTACTGTGATACACCACGTCCTACACACACACACACAGAGCAGCTGTACTGTGATACACCATGTCCTACACACACACACACACACACACACACACAGAGCAGCTGTACTGTGATACACCACGTCCTACACACACACACACACAGAGCAGCTGTACTGTGATACACCACGTCCTACACACACACACACACACACACACACACACAGAGCAGCTGTACTGTGATACACCACGTCCTACACACACACACACACACACACACACACAGAGCAGCTGTACTGTGATACACCATGTCCTACACACACACACACACAGAGCAGCTGTACTGTGATACACCACGTCCTACACACACACACACACACACACACACACAGAGCAGCTGTACTGTGATACACCACGTCCTACACACACACACACACAGAGCAGCTGTACTGTGATACACCACGTCCTACACACACACACACACAGAGCAGCTGTACTGTGATACACCACGTCCTACACACACACACACACATACAGAGCAGCTGTACTGTGATACACCACGTCCTACACACACACACACACAGAGCAGCTGTACTGTGATACACCACGTCCTACACACACACACACACACAGAGCAGCTGTACTGTGATACACCACGTCCTACACACACACACACACACAGAGCAGCTGTACTGTGATACACCACGTCCTACACACACACACACACAGAGCAGCTGTACTGTGATACACCACGTCCTACACACACACACACACACAGAGCAGCTGTACTGTGATACACCACGTCCTACACACACACACACACACACACACACACACAGAGCAGCTGTACTGTGATACACCACGTCCTACACACACACACACACACACACACACACACAGAGCAGCTGTACTGTGATACACCACGTCCTACACACACACACACACACACAGAGCAGCTGTACTGTGATACACCACGTCCTACACACACACACACACAGAGCAGCTGTACTGTGATACACCATGTCCTACACACACACACACACACACACACACACACACAGAGCAGCTGTACTGTGATACACCACGTCCTACACACACACACACACACACACAGAGCAGCTGTACTGTGATACACCACGTCCTACACACACACACACACACACACACACACACAGAGCAGCTGTACTGTGATACACCACGTCCTACACACACACACACACACACACACAGAGCAGCTGTACTGTGATACACCACGTCCTACACACACACACACACACACACACACACACAGAGCAGCTGAACTGTGATACACCACGTCCTACACACACACACACACACACACACACAGAGCAGCTGTACTGTGATACACCATGTCCTACACACACACACACACAGAGCAGCTGTACTGTGATACACCACGTCCTACACACACACACACACACACACACACAGAGCAGCTGTACTGTGATACACCACGTCCTACACACACACACACACACACACAGAGCAGCTGTACTGTGATACACCACGTCCTACACACACACACACAGAGCAGCTGTACTGTGATACACCACGTCCTACACACACACACACACACACACACACACAGAGCAGCTGTACTGTGATACACCATGTCCTACACACACACACACACACACACACACAGAGCAGCTGTACTGTGATACACCACGTCCTACACACACACACACACACACACACACACACACACACACAGAGCAGCTGTACTGTGATACACCACGTCCTACACACACACACACACACACACACACACACAGAGCAGCTGTACTGTGATACACCACGTCCTACACACACACACACACACACACACACACACACACACACACACACAGAGCAGCTGTACTGTGATACACCACGTCCTACACACACACACACAGAGCAGCTGTACTGTGATACACCACGTCCTACACACACACACACACACACACACACACAGAGCAGCTGTACTGTGATACACCACGTCCTACACACACACACACACACATACACACACACAGAGCAGCTGTACTGTGATACACCACGTCCTACACACACACACACACACACACACACACACACACACACACACACAGAGCAGCTGTACTGTGATACACCACGTCCTACACACACACACACACATACACACACACACACAGAGCAGCTGTACTGTGATACACCACGTCCTACACACACACACACACACACACACACACACACAGAGCAGCTGTACTGTGATACACCATGTCCTACACACACACACACACACACACACACAGAGCAGCTGTACTGTGATACACCACGTCCTACACACACACACACACACACACAGAGCAGCTGTACTGTGATACGCCACGTCCTACACACACACACACACACACACAGAGCAGCTGTACTGTGATACACCACGTCCTACACACACACACACACACACACACACACACATACACACACACACAGAGCAGCTGTACTGTGATACACCATGTCCTACACACACACACACACACACACACACACACACAGAGCAGCTGTACTGTGATACACCATGTCCTACACACACACACACACACACACACACACAGAGCAGCTGAACTGTGATACACCACGTCCTACACACACACACACACACACACACACACACAGAGCAGCTGTACTGTGATACACCACGTCCTACACACACACACACACACACACACACACAGAGCAGCTGTACAAATATTATTGATTTTTTTAAATAATAGTTACATTTTAGGATTCTATTTTGTTCTCACAAATAGCAAACACTTCACGACTACATCACACTCGTTCTGCTCTGTACTACAGAGCGGCCGAATCAGGAGGAGGAGAGCGCTGTGATGTCAGCAGGGGGGCGTGTCCACGTTCACACTAACGAGAGACGGCAGCAGGGGAGCTTTTTTTTTATACAAACCTGTTCAACACCGAGCTGCGATTTCAGCAACTGAGATCATCTCAATTCCGTGTAAATTAGTTACGATGCTGTAAAGATCAAATCCAAAATCACTCCTACACACCTCTGTGTGCACTCACACACTTTTACACACTCCTACACACCACTCACACACTCCTACACACTCCTACACACCAATCACACACTTTTACACACTCCTACACACCAATCACACACTCCTACACACTCCTACACACCTCTGTGTGCACTCACACACTTTTACACACTCCTACACACCACTCACACACTCCTACACACCACTCACACACTTTTACACACTCCTACACACCACTCACACACTCCTACACACTCCTACACACCAATCACACACTCCTACACACTCCTACACACCACTCACACACTCCTACACACCACTCACACACTCCTACACACCACTCACACACTCCTACACACTCCTACACACTTCTGTTTGCACTCACACACTCCTACACACCAATCTCACACTCCTACACACTCCTGTGTGCGCTCACAGAGCAGCCATGCAGTAGATAGTGAAGAGAGAGAGAGAGAGTGTGTGTGTGTGTGTGTGTGTGTGTGTGTGTGTTTGGTCAGAACTCACTGCAGTGGTCCAGGAGGATCGGTTGTGATGAGCTCCACACAGGAACATCATCATCCAGATGAAGGTGCCGATGAAGCAGAACAGCGACACGGCCATGACGTACGCCTGGGGGTTATCAGGAACCACTTTAGTACACGCTACTAAAATCCACACCAAGCCTCCAAATACCTGCACACACACACACACACACACACACACACACAGGACAGGATGTTAACAGTACACAGTATATGTATGTGTTAGAATAAATAAATAAATAATTCAGTGCTGAACATTTCACTTCCTCACTCTGTCAGAAAGCAGGTCAGTAGGTGGACTGGCTACAGTAAATCAGCCCCCAGCACTGGCGTCCCAGCCGGAGTGTATTCCCAGCTTGCACTCAGTGTTCCCGGGATAGACTCCGGATCCGCCGCGACCCTGAGCGGGATACAGTGCTTACTGGGGATTAATAAATGCTCGCACTTTGCTTTTCCTTCGACGCTAAAACACCATTTTCCACCCCCAAAAATACATCTTTCCAAATCTGTTTTCTAAAGTGGGATAAATTATGGAAGAGGTGAAATGCAGCTGATGGTCATGTGACCTCCACAATTCCAAAATGGCCAATTTCACTGCAACGCTGTTTTCTCTGTTCACTCTCACTCACTTTCAGTAAGCACTTTATCCTGGTCAGGGTGGTGGATCCCCGGAATACTGACCGTGAAGCAGGAATACCCCTGGATAGGACAGCAGTGTTTCTCAGAGCATCATGCGCACACACACACACACACACACACACACACACACAGCAGCCAATCCACTCACCAGTATGTTTTTGGGAGAAAACAGGAGAACCCAGAGGAAACCCACAGGCACAGTAACCTGAGATGGAACCTGGAGCTGTGAGGAGACACACTGCACCACCACACCGCCCCGCTTTCCTGTAAGTTCATCTTTGATTTGTAAAGCTGTGGTGTGTATGAAAGTGTGTTTATGTTCATTCTCACAGTCCAAACCAACGGAAAGAGTTAACGTAAAGCTCATGGGTCAGACACAGCGCCCAGGATCAGCATGACATTCTTCTGTTCCTTGTGGACAGAAATCTTTTCAGGAAAAGTAATGCCAAAACACCAGTTTCATATTTACCCGTATGTGTGTGTGTGTGTGATTGATTGATTGTTTTGTTAAACAATTGGCTGATCATTACAATACACACATTAGCAATTAGAAACCAATAGCATAAAATAGCAGCATTAAACACACACACACACACACACACACACACACACACACTGTCCTTCCTGTCTATGTAGAATAATGAAAAGTAAGAATGATCTCACGAGTTCAGGTAGGAAGAGAATATCAGGGAGGGAGCAGCAGATTGCCAGTCCACTCGGCAGCATCCCGACACTCGCCATGGTGTGTGTGTGTGTGTGTGTGTGTGTGTGTGTGTGTGTCCACACTTCTAACTTCTACAGGTGAGAATGAGCAGGGGTGTGTGTCTGTGCCTATGTTTTAACACTGGCTTGTGGAAAAACCAGAATTACACACCTCACCAGAATATCTGTGTGTGTGTGTGTGTGTGTGTGCGTGCGTGCGAGTGTGTGTGCGTGCGTGCGAGTGTGTGTGTGTGTGTGTGTGCGTGTGTTAGGGATGTAACCGAATGAATGCATTTGGACTGAACAGCTATTAGTGTACTAAACAATAGGCATTGCATGTTTTCTGAAGTTCTTAAATGATCACAATTTAAAGTAAAATCATACGGTTATTATAATGAAATGAAGCTTAAAGGATGCCATTTTGACTCGCAGAAACACTGCACCCAGTTTTATAGAATATTTTGATAGCGTGAACTTTTCTGATCTTTCTGGAATGTAACAAACACAATAGCCCAAGGTGGCTGTTGTTGTCAGCTGTAAATAACAGATTGTACCAGCAGTGTATTATTCAGTATTGTTCTGAAACATAGTCAGCTTGCCTTCTCAGTCACATTAGGTCTTTCCAGAAATCTTTAAAGAAAGTTCCACAGAGTGTGTAATATCAGCTTTCTCAGTAGAACTCATTACAAGTTTTGCCCAGTGTTTAGACTATTTTCAGCGTGATAATAAAAGCTTTATATCACAATAAATATAATCTGCAGCTTTTAGACACAAATCTACACAGTGTGATTGTGGAAATGTGGAGCCAAATGTGGAGAATAAAATGGAGCAGACACCAAAAACAGGAGAGGATTTATTCATCTTTTTATTAAGGTTCTTTTTCATAAACAATCCTGTAACAGTCAAACTGAAGGCTGCAGAAAACCCACACAAGCTGTAGCTCTACTTCAAAAAACTGACATTTTAACATATTATTATTATTATTATTGTTATTATTATCATTATTATTATTATTATTATTAAATACATGCCATCCAATCAGAAATCAGGGCCATCCTGCACCCTCGTCACACTCGTTAATTAGTGTGATTTCTGCAGAGAAGATGGACGAGGACGAGAAGCACTGCGTCTCATATGATGTCATCAAGGTGCGACTCATTTAAACACAGTTTTTAATAGACATGAAATAAATGCCACACTCGTTTTTAAAGTTTATTCATCTCTGTAGTTTTCTCTCAGTGTGAATTGTCATTAATCAAAAAGTTTCAAACACACACTGACCTACAGAGCGACAGCATTAAATCCTCAGAGTAAAGACAAAAAAATCAGCTTTCTCCTTTACAGGAATAGAGTGAATACACAACCATTATTACACTTACTAATGTCTGACAGGCTGGAACACACACGCGCACATACACACACACTCACACACACACGCGCACATACACACACACTCACACACGCGCACATGCACACACAGGCGCACGTACACACACCCACACATACACACACACGCACATACACACATACTTATTTGAAACATCTTGGTTTAAAAAACCTTCCAGCGGATGGCAGAGAAGATGGTGTGAATGGTGTACAGCAGTGTGGCGATGAAGGAGAACACCTGTAACACATGGAGAGACAGACACAGTGAGAGTGAGACAGAGAGACAGACACAGTGAGAGTGAGACAGAGAGACAGACACAGTGAGAGTGAGACAGGAGAGACAGACACATTGAGAGTGAGACAGGAGAGACGGACACAGTGAGAGAGACAGAGAGACAGACACGGTGAGAGTGAGACAGAGAGACAGACACGGTGAGAGTGAGACAGAGAGACAGACACAGTGAGAGTGAGACAGGAGAGACAGACACGGTGAGAGTGAGACAGAGAGACAGACACAGTGAGAGTGAGACAGGAGAGACAGACACGGTGAGAGTGAGACAGAGAGACAGACACGGTGAGAGTGAGACAGAGAGACAGACACAGTGAGAGTGAGACAGGAGAGACAGACACTGTGAGAGTGAGACAGAGGGACGGACACTGTGAGAGTGAGACAGAGAGACAGACACGGTGAGAGTGAGACAGAGAGACGGACACTGTGAGAGTGAGACAGAGAGACAGACACAGTGAGAGTGAGACAGGAGAGACGGACACTGTGAGAGTGAGACAGAGGGACGGACACTGTGAGAGTGAGACAGAGAGACAGACACTGTGAGAGTGAGACAGAGAGACAGACACTGTGAGAGTGAGACAGAGAGACGGACACAGTGAGAGTGAGACAGGAGATACGGACACTGTGAGAGTGAGACAGAGGGACGGACACTGTGAGAGTGAGACAGAGAGACAGACACGGTGAGAGTGAGACAGACAGACAGACACAGTGAGAGTGAGACAGAGAGACGGACACAGTGAGAGTGAGACAGAGAGACAGACACTGTGAGAGTGAGACAGAGAGACAGACACTGTGAGAGTGAGACAGACAGACAGACACAGTGAGAGTGAGACAGAGAGACGGACACAGTGAGAGTGAGATAGAGAGACAGACACTGTGAGAGTGAGACAGAGAGACAGACACAGTGAGAGTGAGACAGAGAGACGGACACGGTGAGAGTGAGACAGAGAGACAGACACTGTGAGAGTGAGACAGAGAGACAGACACTGTGAGAGTGAGACAGACAGACAGACACAGTGAGAGTGAGACAGAGAGACGGACACAGTGAGAGTGAGACAGAGAGACGGACACTGTGAGAGTGAGACAGAGAGACGGACACAGTGAGAGTGAGACAGAGAGACAGACACAGTGAGAGTGAGACAGAGAGACAGACACAGTGAGAGTGAGACAGAGAGACGGACACAGTGAGAGTGAGACAGAGAGACGGACACGGTGAGAGTGAGATAGAGAGACAGACACGGTGAGAGAGAGACAGAGAGACAGACACGGTGAGAGTGAGACAGAGAGACAGACACGGTGAGAGTGAGACAGGAGAGACAGACACGGTGAGAGTGAGACAGAGAGACAGACACAGTGAGAGTGAGACAGAGAGACAGACACAGTGAGAGAGACAGAGAGACAGACACGGTGAGAGTGAGACAGACAGACAGACACGGTGAGAGTGAGACAGACAGACAGACACGGTGAGAGTGAGACAGAGAGACGGACACGGTGAGAGTGAGACAGAGAGACGGACACTGTGAGAGTGAGACAGAGAGACAGACACAGTGAGAGTGAGACAGAGAGACAGACACAGTGAGAGAGAGACAGAGAGACGGACACAGTGAGAGAGAGACAGAGAGACGGACACAGTGAGAGTGAGACAGAGAGACGGACACGGTGAGAGAGAGACAGAGAGACGGACACAGTGAGAGTGAGACAGAGAGACAGACACGGTGAGAGTGAGACAGAGAGACAGACACAGTGAGAGTGAGACAGAGAGACGGACACAGTGAGAGTGAGACAGAGAGACGGACACGGTGAGAGTGAGATAGAGAGACAGACACGGTGAGAGAGAGACAGAGAGACAGACACAGTGAGAGTGAGACAGAGAGACAGACACGGTGAGAGTGAGACAGGAGAGACAGACACAGTGAGAGTGAGACAGAGAGACAGACACAGTGAGAGAGACAGAGAGACAGACACGGTGAGAGTGAGATAGAGAGACGGACACAGTGAGAGTGAGACAGAGAGACGGACACAGTGAGAGAGACAGAGAGACAGACACGGTGAGAGTGAGACAGAGAGACAGACACGGTGAGAGTGAGACAGAGAGACGGACACGGTGAGAGAGAGACAGAGAGACAGACAGGGTGAGAGTGAGACAGAGAGACAGACACGGTGAGAGTGAGACAGAGAGACGGACACAGTGAGAGAGACAGAGAGACAGACACGGTGAGAGTGAGACAGAGAGACAGACACAGTGAGAGTGAGACAGAGAGACAGACACGGTGAGAGTGAGACAGAGAGACGGACACAGTGAGAGTGAGACAGAGAGACGGACACAGTGAGAGTGAGACAGAGAGACGGACACGGTGAGAGTGAGACAGAGAGACGGACACTGTGAGAGTGAGACAGAGAGACAGACACATTGAGAGTGAGACAGAGAGACAGATAGAGAGACAGTTGGTGTACCACAGCAGAGATGTCCAGTCTGTAGATTTTTAGTACATCTCCATCTGGTGAAAGGTTATAACCGATCCCAATGGTGACTAAGGCGAGTAAGACTGAAGCACTGAGATACAGCATAGCAGCTAAACCGTGATACAGCACGTCCTACACACACACACACACACACACACACACACACACACAGAGAAATTATTTAATGAACTGGAACATCGACATTTCCCTCAAATGTGATATCTTGATATCTTTTTTCTAACTCTTTTTTAAAAGCAGCTGATCTAATGTTAAAATTTTGTACTGAAGCTTTAAAATTGTAAAATCTATTTTTCTATTTGTTATTATAACTTATCTAAATTATGTATTTTATCCTTTTCAGTTTAAAGTCGTTTTTTGGGCAAAGAAGTTTTTCATATTTTTTAATGCAACACAATTGTATCGCTGCTTATCAAACGTACATATTCTGTATCGTAAAAATGTCTTCAAGCGTCTGGACATGATGTTTTTGTCATATCGCCCAACCCTGTGTGAACTCTGCCAAGTGTATGTCGTGTGCTTAACAAGAGAATGCCGTGTGTGTGTGTGTGTGTGTGTGTGTGTGTGTGTGTGTGTGTAGACTAACTCCAGCAGCCCAGGAGGATCGGCTGTGATGAGCTCCACAGAGGAACATCATCATCCAGATGAAGGTCAGGCAGAAGCAGAACAACGACACGGCCATGACGTACGCCTGAGGGTTATTGGGAATGATGTACGTACACGCAACTAAAATCCACACCAAGCCTCCAAACACCTGCACATGCACACACACACACACACACAGAGGAATGTAATCAGATCAGCACTGCTTTAACACAATAAGAAGCTTTATAATAACAAACATTACATACATTACACAATAGACAACACTTTTTTAAACACTTTAAGAGATTAGTATATACACACAAAGACACATGCACAGCGACACGCACAGATACATACACACACACAGATACACACACACGCATAGATACACACACACGCACGCTCACAGAGACACACACATGTAGAATAATAAAAAGTAAGAATGATCTCACGAGTTCAGGTAGGAAGAGAATATCAGGGAGGGAGCAGCAGATTGCCAGTCCACTCGGCAGCATCCCAACACTCGCCATGGTGTGTGTGTGTGTGTCCACACTTCTGTGTCTAACGTCTACAGGTGAGAATGAGCAGGAGAGTGTGTGTCAGCCTGTTTTTTAACACTGGCTTGTGGTGGGGGATGGGCGGGCGGGGGGGTTACGTGCAGGGGTTTGTGCGTCATGCTGCGCCACCCAAAGAAGAACCTGAGTGTCAGGATGAACAGGAAGAACTCACACATCAGATACATACCAGGACACACTGATATGTAAAGGAGTGTCGTTACTGTAACCACCCTGAGCTGATTACATGTCAAACTTTTTAATCCATTTACAGTTGCATTTAACATCTGTCAAACAAGTTCCTGTAGTCACTTACGTTATAGCAGCTATAAACACTCGTTCCCTCACCAGCCTCTCTTTATTATTTTCTCTTGAAGTTACTAAGAAAAAAAAATCGCATCTTGTTACGCATGTTACCGAGAAACCGCAAAGAAGCGTAAACTCCTCTGTCCTGAAGATGTGGGAAAACTTACAGTTACAGCTTTACCTCTGACTGTTACAAAGCGCTGACACTGGAGACTCCTTCCATAAACGTTAACGTTAATAAACGTCTCCTTACAGAAAACTTCACCAAAACGTTTTTTAAAATCTGTTTATTATCAGTGGAGCGTTCGCTGTACACGTCCCTGTGAATGAGCTGTTACTATAGAAACGATAACGTATCAGAACAAGCGCATTAATATAAACCTGCTACTGTCAGAGCTGCTGCTATAGAAAACTAATCAACACCTTCTGACCAATCAGAGTGCAGGATTCAGCAGCACTGAGGTGTAATGAACATTAACTCATGCTGTGAGATTTAATCAGTTAATTACTTTACAATGGTATTATGTAAAGTTTTGTGCTTACTGAGTTCTTTTGTGTGTGTGTGTCTGTGTGTGTACGCATGTGTGTGTGTGTGTCTGTCTGTGTGTGTGTGTGTGTGTACGCATGTGTGTGTGTGTGTGTGTGTGTGTGTGTACGCATGTGTGTGTGTGTGTGTGTACGCATGTGTGTGTGTGTGTATACGCGTGTGTGTGTGTGTGTGTGTACGCGGGTGTGTGTGTGTGTGTGTACGCGGGTGTGTGTGTGTGTGTGTGTGTGTGTGTAGTGATTAACGTGTTGTTAATTTTAGTGACTGTAAAAACAGTACATTTATGATGAACGTGGATCTTCAGTTCCACCCAGACCCGACCCTGTATGATTCACAGTACTTTTGTTCACAAATATTCATGACACTTATTCACACACAAACACACACACACACACACACACATACCATTCATAGCATCACTGTGACACTTTACCCTGTAAATATTTATTGTATCTACAGAAATTTAACAGTAAACACAAAGTTTAAATTTTTTTTAAATCAGTAATTCAGCAGCACACAGTGTAATCAGACATGGACTGACACTGTCCTGGTTAGGTTTAACAGACAACATATCTGACACACACACACTGAACAGTTCCACAGGCACACAGATACACAAACAGATTCACAAAGTGCATACACAATAACTCATAAGCACAAACGCTAGTAATCACGCTAGGCACGTTCATGTGGTGGTGTGGAAATAGTGTGTGTTGTACCTTCATTTTATGAGTTATTATAGTCTAATAATAATAATGATAATAATAATAATAGATTTTATTTACACCGCACTTTTCATTTGATGTGAAGTGCTACGAGGTAAAAGATGATACAACACCAACTACAACACTTGCATAAAAAAAGGACAGCAATGCAGATAAAAAAATTAAATGGCATTTAATGACATAAAGTTAAAATTGGAGCAGCTCAGATTACTCATCATTTAATAGTTGTATTAAAAGGTAATAGTTTGTTTGACTGACAGGAGGAGGAGGAGAACCACCCAGATGAAGGATAAAAGGATGCTCTGAAAAACTGAACCATTACAGGTTGAGATGCATTGAGCTTCCTTGGAAAGAACATGCGTGTGATCAGGCATGAGATATTCTCCCCCCACTGAAGTGTGTTTGTAACGGTGGAGCTCAGAAATCTGAAGGACTCGGCAGTGCTGCTGCTAGAGAGAGCTGGCTGTGATGATTAGCAGAAGTCAGTACACATGTGAGCAGCGGTGAGAATGTTCAGCTCCGGGATGTTGTTCTCACACCAGGCTGTGAGTCGTGCTACTTCCCTGCGGTGAGCAGAATCGCCACCGTGCTTTATGAGACCCTGTACGGCGAGTGTGAGCGAGGAGAGGAGAGAAACACAGTCGTGTGTGTAGAATGAGTAAAGGAGAGAGAGAGATTGATTGACAGCGGCTCTGTCAGAAGAGGTCTGATCCGTGTGTCCTCCGTGTCAGGAATCTATTGCTCTGTAGGGAATTTGTTTTACACGACACGCAACAATAAACACAACATATGAACATTAAAGAGAGAAAGCTAAGAATCCTGTGAATAAATAGATTAGTACATAAATAAATGTAAATAGCTAAAAAAAAACCTGCTGCAGTGTGTGAGACATGAGCATGAGACCACAGTTAAAATCTTTGCTTGTTGAGATTTCAGGTGAAGAAGCTCAGCGTGAAGTCACCAGCACTGTTTTGATTAAAGACTCTCGAGCGAGGTGGGACGGTGGTTCAGGGTGTAACAACGTCTCCACGTCCACGTCTTAACAGCAGTGTTTAATAGCAGTTTTTAACAGAAGTGTTTAATAGCAGTGTTTAATAGCAGTGTTTAACAGAAGTGTTTAATAGCAGTGTTTATCAGAAGTGTTTAATAGCAGTGTTTAATAGCAGTGTTTAATAGCAGTGTTTAACAGAAGTGTTTAATAGCAGTGTTTAACAGAAGTGTTTAATAGCAGTGTTTATCAGAAGTGTTTAATAGCAGTGTTTAATAGCAGTGTTTAATAGCAGTGTTTAACAGAAGTGTTTAATAGCAGTTTTTAACAGAAGTGTTTATCAGAAGTGTTTATCAGCAGTGTTTAACAGAAGTGTTTGAACACAAGGAGGAAACAGATGAGTGATGTGGATTAGCATGTGGCTTTAACCCTTATCTCTAAGCGCTTTAATCTCCTGCCTGTGAATTTTGTTTACTTCACCTCAGTCCTGTAGTTTTAATTTAACTCTATAAATTTGGCCCACAGAACCTCCTGCTGCTGCAGTACACTGTGGAGCGCATGCACAGCTAAACTCGTTTATGTTTCACATGTATTTATGGTTAAATAATGTCTTTTTTATGGTGACTACAAAGATATCTCAACATTCATCAAAACATGAATATTTTTTCATTTTCCTCAGCTTTCCTTTTGGGAGAGTTAAACTGTAGATGCTGAGTGCTGATTGGTTAATCATTGGGTTTAAAAACCTCATTTAAATACTGAAGTGTGTAAAACTGCTGTGTTTATTATATGTGCATTTCTGGGAATTTGCTCTAATTTTCTGTCATTTTCCGAGCTCGTGTCGCGCGCCCCTGTGGTGGCCATTACAACCCGGAAGTGTTTACAGAGTTGTAACGGAGAAACTGTGCGCGTGTCCGATGTGGAATATTCCTGCGTGATTTTAGGGCTTCTGACGACAGAGAGCTCCGGACCCGCTCGCGCTGATACACCGAGCAGAAACCCGGTCCGAGTTCCGAGAAACCCGGAGCCACGCAGTCCTGTGCTGAGCTAGCTGTGCTAGGCTAACTGAGCTAGCTGTGCTAGGCTAACTGAGCTAACGCTGCGGGCTGGTGTGCGGATAAACAGATTACATTCTCAGATTACATTCTCAGCGTATTTTAATACTTCAAAACGCTCTTCCGAATATTGTTTACTGTGAATCACTGGGCGCCTCCATGTTTCTGTAACGTCACACACAAGAGCCGGGGGATGACGTCAGAGCTGCAGTGACAGAAGCTGTGGAGAGTAAAACATTATTAAACTTTTTAAACACAGAGAGAGAGAGAGAGAGAGAGAGAATAATAGAAGAGACTTGACTGGTCCTGTGCATATTACAGACGCTGTGTGTGTGTGTGTGTGTGTGTGAGATCACACCCATGCGGCGATGGAGAGGCGTGGTGCTGCAGCGTCTGCGCTGGTCGAGTCACGTGACGCGGGCGCTGGCTCTGTGTGCGCTGACGTTCGGCGTGCTCCTGCCCCTGTGCTGCCATCGCTGTCTCTACTCCTACTACTTCCTGAAGTCCTGGTTCCTGGAGCAGAGGAGTGATGAGGCCCTGAGGCGGAGCTATGAGGAGGGGCAGGAGGCGCTTGCGTACTGGCGGGATGAGGTGGTGGGCGGAGCTGTGCAGAGGGACGTCTCTGAGCGGCCGGAGCTGCTGGTGACGGTGGTGTCGACGCGCAGGACGGACGGGCTGCAGTATCACTACCTGCTGCAGGTGATGCGGCGGTTGGACGTCCTCCTGCAGGGGTGCGGTGAGGCCCCGTGTGCAGCCGTGCTGGTGTGCGACGTGGAAAGCGGTCCCCAGGAGAACGAGGACGCCGCGCTGGTGGAGAAGCGGTTCCGCGTGGTGAGGCGGGGGAAGGGCGTGGACCAGGACGTGAACTTGTTTGAGAAGGAGAAGAGAGATTACGTGTTCTGTCTGCGTCGAAGCGCGGAGACGGTGAAGCCGAGGAACGTGGTGGTGCTGGAGGACGACGCTCTGCCCGGCACCGACTTCTTCTCCGTCATCCGTGAGTTACTCAGCCGCAGGTTCGTTTCGCGCTCGCTGTACGTTAAATTATATCATCCTGAACGGCTGCAGCGCTACTGGAACCCGGAGCCGTACCGAATCCTGGAGTGGGTGGGGCTCGGCGTGTGCGGGGCGTCGCTGATTCTTCTCTTCCTGGCCTTCTTCCCTCGCTTCTCTCCGCCCTTCTCTGTGCCTCTCTTCCTCTTCCTGGTGGCCTACATCATGGCGGGGGCGGAGCTTATAGGGCGACACTACCTGCTGGAGCTGAGGCGCGTCTCCCCGCAGCTGTACGCCGTGTCTCCTGCCACCGAGTGCTGCACGCCCGCCATGCTGTTCCCGGGGAACACGTCCTCCCGCGTCGCCGAGCTGCTGGACACCGCCACGTGCATGAGGGGAAACGCCAAGGACATGGTGCTGTACCGCAGTGCAGGCTCCGCCCACAGCCTCGAACCCAACGCCATACAGCACATTGGGGCGTTTTCCTCCGTCAGACCAAATCCACTGCACCCACAACTCCTCTGATCCGTGGATCTGCCCTGTGGGTCTGCCCTGTGGGTCTCTGACTCTGAATCAGTCGGAATCAAAATCTGACTCAGTCTTAATCTGAATCTGAATCAATCTGAATCAATCTGAATCTAAACAGGAATCATAATCAATGTGAATCTGAATCAGTTTGAATCAAAATCTGAATATAAATAAATCTGAATCTGATTAAGTGTCAGAAATCAGAGAATCAATCAACTGAAATCTGTATAAGCCAAAGTCTGAATCAGATTCTGTCACAAACCAAATGAGTCAAAATCCAATCTGGTTGTGAGTCAGAATTTAATTTAGAGTCAGAACAAGAAGCAGAACTGGTGAAAATAATTCTGAATCATCTAGAATATGAATCAGAATCAGTTAGAATATGAATCAGAATCAGACAGGATATGAATCAGAATCAGTTAGAATATGAATCAGAATCAGAAAGGATATGAATCAGAATCAGTTAGAATATGACTCAGTGCTGTGGAGGTTAGCTCAGGTGGTGTCAGAAATAAACCTGAAATGATCAGTGCTGGTTAGCATTAGCATTAGCATTAGTTCCTCCGTTTCACATTGAGACCTCAGCACATGAGCGAGTATCAAATCCGCAGCAATCAGATAGAAAGAAATCTGTCTCTCGGTGTTTTCTCTCTTCTGCACTGTACTCAGAAGTGCCTTTTCCCTCCATCAGGAATTACACCTATGACCTTTGACCTTCGTGGTGCTCATCATGCACATTATACATCTTCACCGCGATCTTATTGGCTGTCTGCAATATGCAAATGAGTCGGATAATGATGTCATAATCAGCCATCAGACGCATGGCGTTACATTCAGCACTAACGAGTCTTGAGCTCGGCTCTTGTACACTATCTGATGCACTTTGTAGTGTTTTTAGCGCTGCAGTGAAACAGTTATCCGTCTTTAGCAGATTAAACTTTAATCTTTAAACACCAAACCAAAACTCGGCCAGTCAGCTGAGATAATCTGGTTAACCTTTGTACACTTGTGTGTGTGTGTGCGTGCGTGTGTGTGTGTGAATGACTTTTTTGGGTTTAAATTGTGATTTGACTGAAACTGGAGGATGATTTGTTCATCTGTAAGGTTTTCAGGGTAAGTGTGATGATTCTGAAGCACGTGCAAATTCACAGAGATGATGATGATGATGATGAAACAACAAACACAGCGGTGATTACACTCATCACTGATGGACATTAAAGAGTTTAAACTCTCTGAATCTTTTTGTCAGTGTCATCTTTATTGTAAAAAATACACATTTATTAACAACACAACAGAAATTAGCCTAGCTTAGCCTCAGTGCTAATGTTTAGTCAGAATCTGAAACTCTTAGATTTAGTCAGTTTATGAACGCTGTGATTCAGAAGAGTCGGTTCAGTGTTTCGATGATGATTCAGAAGAGTCGGTTCAGTGTTTCGATGATGATTCAGAAGAGTCGGTTCAGTGTTCGATGCTGATACAGTGTCGGTTCAGTGTTTCGATGCTGATTCAGTGTCGGTTCAGTGTTTCGATGCTGATTCAGTGTCGGTTCAGTGTTTCGATGCTGATTCAGAGTCAGTAAATCAGTTAGGTTACTAATTGACATGATGACATGTGAAGTACACACTAGTGTGTGTTACTGTGGTGTAACAGACACTCAGTTTAGTGTGCAGGTTACTGTCCGGGCCGGAACAACAGCAGCTTACTGGTATTTATATTATTATTAAAATAAAAAGGAACAAAATCTCTCAATTTTATAAACACCCGAACTGGGCTGTGTGTGTGTGTGTGTGTGTTTGAGAGAGATGATGATGAGTGTGTGGAGTTATAATCCTATAAACCTGGATCCAGTGCGCGCGCCGCTATTTCCGCTCCTCTCCGTCACATGACGGTCAGACTGCGCGATCCCAACTCACCAGATACACACACACACACACACACACACAGATACACACAGATACACACACACACACACACAGATACACACAGATACACACACACACATTAAGGAGGAGCGAGTGACCATCACACACTGATTTCTCAGCTCTGGGATGAGAGTGTGAGATTTCCCTTAAAAAAAGAAGTGTGTGTGAGAGAGTGTGTGTGTGTGAGTGTGTGTGTGTGTGTGTGTGTGAGTGTGTGTGTGTGTGTGAGAGAGTGTGAGAGTGTGTGTGTGTGTAAAAGTGGGAAAAGGAATCCGGTGTGGAGGTCACGAGAGCTGGATTTCCTGCAGAGGAGGAGGAAAAGCAGAAGGAAAAAAAGAGGAAAGGCGGAGAGGAAAGAGGAGTTTTGTGGATGAAAAACAAGGAAGATGGCTGAACAAGAGAAAAGAGAGAAAAGAGAGAAAGAGAGGAGCGCCGGAGAGACAGACGGAGCGCAGAGAGACAGACAGAACCCCGACACCGGAGAACACGTAGGAAAAACTCAGAACCAGCCTCGATATATCACATACACACTCACACACTCACACTCACACACTCACACACACACTCACACACACACTCACACACTCACACACACACTCACACACACCCCGATATTACTGAGCTCTCACTCACACACACTCACACACACCCCGATATTACTGAGCTCTCACTCACACACACTCACACACACCCCGATATTACTGAGCTCTCACTCACACACACTCACACACACCCCGATATTACTGAGCTCTCACTCTCTCACTCACACACACATCCCGCTATACCGCGATATTACTGAGCTCTCAGAGACATAGTGATGAGAAACTCCTCAACAATCCATCATTTATTTATTTATTACTGACTTTAACTCACCACAGGATCATCTCTATTGCTTCTGAAAGATTATTGTGTGTGTGTGTGTGTGTGTGTGTGTGTGTGTGATCCTGCTACATCATAGAAACTCGCTAAATATTAACAGGAATGTAAACTAAAGCTGCACAGTTTATTATTCACTAATCATTGTTATATGTTTTAATCTGATGTTATTGTGTGCAGTGAGCACTTCAGGGCTGCGCAGTATATCGCCTGCACGGTATTATTGTGATATAATCAGCTCCCGATATATCACACGAGTTTTAATAATATTAATGAGCGATCTGATCAGTGGCCAAGTGTGTTTCTGTTTCATTAATGATTCATTATTGTGATGTTTACAAACCTCAGACTTGGCGCTGTGCAACATCATCTGTAATCCATTACCACTATATTACTTGTGTGTGTGTGTGTGTGTGTGTGTGTGTGTGTTTAGAGGTTAAACCTGGCTGCAGTGTATGTATCAGATGCTCAGCACAACAGGAACATCGTCTTTGACACGACACCACAGGCAGTGAGGTAACAACACAACTACACAACTACACAACGTGCTGCCGTGTGTGTGAAGGTGGCACAGCACAAGATCTGCAGCATCTTTCTCTCTGTGTGTGTGTGTGTGTGTGTGTGTGTGTGTGTGTGTGTGTGCAGGCTGTACCTGTTGTATAATCACTGGCTGCTGCGTGTGTGTGTGTATGTCTTCATCATGATGGATTTGGCACTTGCACTGTTTGAGGAGCCGGCTCTCATCCCGCTGCCCCTGTGGGTCAGTAACACACACACACACACACACACACACACACACACACACACACACACACACCCCCTCTTGTCGTGTCTCTTTGTGTAGTCAGTTGAGCGACTGTTAGCTTCTGCTAATATCACAATATCTGAATCAGTCAGCATTAGTAGCTGTGAGAGTCACATGGAGTCTGAATGAATCAGAATCGGATTCATTTAGAATCTAATTAAATCACTATTAGAATGACTCACTCTATTAGTCAAAATGTGACTCAGCTTAACTTACATTCAGAACAGAGTAATTACAATTAAAATCTGAATCAGATTCATTTACAATCAGCACAGAATCAGTAGGATTCAAAATCAACTAGAATCAGACTGAATCAGAATCAGATTCATTTTCAGTCAGAATAATTAAAAAATTGCAAATGAATCTAACTGTAATTACAACAGATTATCATATTAATTTATTCATCTGAATCTTTAATGAGATTAAAGATAACTTTAATGTGTGTGTGTATATAATGTGTGTATTTGTGTGTGTGTGTGTGTTCCTCAGACCACCTCAGTAATTGAGCTCCTCTGTCTGACGGTGTTTTCTGCACGATTGGTTCATTATGCTAAAGTGATTCCTCGCCGAGTTTTCATCAGAGATCCCAAAAACATCTGCATCATCGTCACCATCACGGTAACGCCACTCCCTCATCTCTTCATCTCCCTCATCTCTTCATCTCCCTCATCTCTTCATCTCCTTCATCTCCCTCATCTCCCTCATCTCTCTTCATCTCTTCATCTCCCTCATCTCTTCATCTCCTTCATCTCCCTCATCTCTCTTCATCTCTTCATCTCCCTCATCTCTCTTCATCTCTTCATCTCCTTCATCTCCCTCATCTCTCTTCATCTCTTCATCTCCCTCATCTCTTCATCTCCTTCATCTCCCTCATCTCCCTCATCTCCCTCATCTCTCTTCATCTCTTCATCTCCCTCATCTCTTCATCTCCTTCATCTCCCTCATCTCTCTTCATCTCTTCATCTCCCTCATCTCTCTTCATCTCTTCATCTCCCTCATCTCCCTCATCTCTCTTCATCTCTTCATCTCTCTCATCTCTTCCTCTCCCTCATCTCTTCATCTCCTTCATCTCCTTCATCTCTCTCATCTCTTCATCTCCTTCATCTCCCTCATCTCTTCATCTCCCTCATCTCTTCATCTCCTTCATCTCCTTCATCTCCTTCATCTCCCTCATCTCTCTCATCTCTTCATCTCCCTCATCTCTCTCATCTCTTCATCTCCCTCATCTCTTCATCTCCTTCATCTCCCTCATCTCCTTCATCTCCCTCATCTCCCTCATCTCTTCATCTCCCTCATCTCTTCATCTCCCTCATCTCTCTCATCTCTTCATCTCCCTCATCTCCCTCATCTCCCTCATCTCTCTCATCTCTTCATCTTCCTCATCTCTTCATCTCCTTCCTCCTGCCATCATTCCCCAGTCCCTCTGTTTTCCTCATGTGGACACTCTTCCTCAACTGTCTGCCCGTGGCCTTAAACCAGTCTGATCAACACACAGACACAGTTCAGTAGATCTGTTACACACCCACACCTACACACACACACCCACACCTACACCTACACACACACACCTACACACACACACACACACCCACACCCACACACACCTACACCTACACACACACACCTACACACACACACACACACACCTACACCCACACACACACATCTACACACACACCTACACACACACACCCACACCTACACCTACACACACACACCTACACACACACACACACACACACCTACACACACACACACACCCACACCTACACACACACACCTACACACACACACACACCCACACACACCTACACCTACACACACACACCTACACACACACACACACCTACACCCACACATCTACACACACACCTACACACACACACACACACCTACACCTACACACCCACACCTACACACACACACACACCTACACCTACACACACACACCTACACACACACACACACCCACACCCACACACATCTACACACACACCTACACACCCAGACCTACACACACACCTACACACACACCCACACCTACACACACACACACACACACACACACCCACACCTACACACACACCTACACACACACCCACACACACACACACACCCACACCTACACACACACCTACACACACACACCTACACCCACACCTACACACACACCTACACACACACCTACACACACACCCAGACCTACACACACACCCACACACACACACCTACACACCCAGACCTACACACACACCTACACACACACCCAGACCTACACACACACCTACACACACACACCCACACCCACACACCCACATCTACACACACACCTACACACCCAGACCTACACACACACCTACACACACACCCACACCTACAAACACCCACACACCCACA
>NC_069734.1:19669006-19681506 GCF_027358585.1 Pangasianodon hypophthalmus
AGGATGCACAGAATGTCTTTGTGTTCCAGTTTAAGTGTGTTGTATTTGTGTGTGTGTGTGTGTGTGTGTGTGTTTCAGGGTGTTTGTGTATGTATATGATGTGATCATCCTGATTAACGCCGTGTTTATCGGTCTGGATGAGGAGAACCCGGCGGTGTCCATGGCGGAGTGGGTGTTCCTCACGCTCTACATCCTGGAGATCCTGCTCAAGCTCTACACGTTCGAACCACGCACCTTCTTCGCCAAACACCAGTTCTGGAACTGGTCAGTGTGTGTGTGTGTGTGTGTGTGTGTGTGTGTGTGTGTGTGCGCGCATCAGTGTTAGCTTCAGTGTTGATTATCACGTGTCAGAATGGTACACTGCCTCAGTGTGCGGTTTGGGACGCAGATACAGCGTGCTTCTTATTCTACATACGTTAACTTGGGAACATGGCACTGTCTGACAGTCACAAACCAGCGGTCCATTACCTGTACTAGCATCCGTACGATTTAGCTCACAGGACAAACAAAGCTTTACTCGTTACCATGAAAACTGATCTACATCTCATACATATTGTTATATAGAACAACCGGCCTCTGTGACTGCATCTCAAACCACGTTCAAAATTGTGTGTGTGTGTGTGTGTGTGTGTGTGTGTGTGTGAAAATATAAATGTTTTTAATGCTTTTGCTCTTTTTCTCAGGTTTGACACGATCATCATTGTCTCTGCTCTGCTGGCGACCATCATCAACACCGCTTTGAAATCCTGTACATACAAACACACACGCACACACACACACACACACACACACACACACCGTTGCTGGAATGAAGTGCACTAGCGCAGTCTGTTTAACTCCTGCCTGGTACATCCGTGTAACTAAAATCTCCTGAAGTTCTGTGTTTATCTGTAAATAACTCTCAGGGGTCAGTGTGTGAAGTTCACGGCTTCAGATTTACAGTGGAGCAGTGAGGCTAACGTAGCACTATACTATACACACTATAGCAGCTTATAGCACCAGTTTAGCGTGGAGCTGCCATGGCGACATGGCACTGTAGTGACGGGGTTTCCTTTGTTCCTGTAGCTGGAGGTTACACGAGCCGTCAGATTCTCGACATCGTCTTCATTCTCAGAGTGCTCAGACTCATCCGCGTCGTCGACACCATCCCCAGGTGTGTGTGTGTCTCTGTGTATGTGTGTGTGTGTGTCTGTGTGTGTGGGTAGTTTTGTGAAATGCCGTGATATTTATGTAATATTATTAGTGTATTTTTAGCACTGATAGCGGAGTTTGTAATTTTATTTGACAGAAAAATTACTTGATTTCTCCTTTTTTTTTTTTTTTTTTTTTACTGTTTGAGTTGATTAGAGTTTGCTTATCTGTGTGTGTGTGTGTGTGTGCGCATGCGTGGGCGTGTGTGTGTATCTGTGTGTGTGTGTTACCTCAGGTTCCGAGCGATCATTAACACTCTGATTAAGATCGGTGCTCCCATGCTGACATTCGGGCAGCTCATTCTGGTGCGTGTGTGATTCCCTCACTTCCTCACTCTCACTCCCTCACTCTCACTCCCTCACTCACTCCCTCACTCTCACTCTCACTCCCTCACTCTCACTCCCTCACTCTCACTCTCACTCCCTCACTCTCACTCCCTCACTCACTCTCTCACTCTCACTCCCTCACTCTCACTCCCTCACTCCCTCACTCTCACTCCCTCACTCTCACTCTCACTCCCTCACTCTCACTCTCACTCCCTCACTCTCACTCGCACTCCCTCACTCTCACTCTCACTCTCTCACTCTCACTCCCTCACTTCCTCACTCTCACTCCCTCACTCTCACTCTCACTCCCTCACTCTCACTCCCTCTCACTCCCTCACTCTCACTCCCTCACTCTCACTCCCTCACTCTCACTCTCACTCCCTCACTCTCACTCGCACTCCCTCACTCTCACTCGCACTCCCTCACTCTCACTCCCTCACTCGCACTCCCTCATTCTCACTCTCACTCCCTCACTCCCTCACTCTCACTCCCTCACTCTCACTCGCACTCTCACTCCCTCACTCTCACTCCCTCACTCTCACTCGCACTCCCTCACTCCCTCACTCTCACTCCCTCACTCACACTCTCACTCCCTCACTCTCACTCCCTCACTCTCACTCCCTCACTCTCACTCCCTCACTCTCACTCTCACTCCCTCACTCTCACTCGCACTCCCTCACTCTCACTCGCACTCCCTCACTCTCACTCTCACTCCCTCACTCTCACTCGCACTCTCACTCCCTCACTCTCACTCGCACTCCCTCACTCGCACTCCCTCACTCTCACTCGCACTCCCTCACTCTCACTCCCTCACTCACACTCCCTCACTCGCACTCCCTCACTCGCACTCCCTCACTCTCTCATTCTCACTCCCTCACTCTCTCATTCTCACTCCCTCACTCACTCCCTCACTCCCTCACTCTCACTCCCTCACTCTCACTCGCACTCCCTCACTCTCACTCTCACTCCCTCACTCGCACTCCCTCATTCTCACTCTCACTCCCTCACTCGCACTCCCTCATTCTCACTCTCACTCCCTCACTCCCTCACTCTCACTCGCACTCTCACTCCCTCACTCTCACTCCCTCACTCTCACTCGCACTCCCTCACTCTCACTCCCTCACTCGCACTCCCTCACTCTCACTCGCACTCCCTCACTCGCACTCCCTCACTCTCTCATTCTCACTCCCTCACTCTCTCATTCTCACTCCCTCACTCTCTCACTCCCTCACTCTCACTCCCTCACTCTCTCACTCCCTCACTCTCACTCCCTCACTCTCACTCCCTCACTTGCACTCCCTCACTTGCACTCCCTCACCCTCACTCTCACTCCCTCACTCTCACTCCCTCACCCTCACTCCCTCACTCTCACTCACTCTCTCACTCCCTCACTCTCATTCTCTCACTCTCACTCCCTCACTCTCACTCTCACTCCCTCACTCTCACTCTCTCCCTCACTCTCACTCCCTCACTCTCACTCTCTCCCTCACTCTCACTCTCACTCCCTCACTCTCACTCCCTCACTCTCACTCTCTCCCTCACTCTCACTCCCTCACTCTCACTGTCACTCCCTCACTCCCTCACTCTCATTCTCTCACTCCCTCACTCTCACTCTCACTCCCTCACTCTCACTCTCTCCCTCACTCTCACTCTCTCCCTCACCCTCACTCCCTCACTCTCACTCACTCTCTCACTCCCTCACTCTCATTCTCTCACTTCCTCACTCCCTCACTCTCACTCTCACTCCCTCACTCTCACTCTCTCCCTCACTCTCACTCTCACTCCCTCATTCTCACTCTCTCCCTCACTCTCACTCTCACTCTCACTCCCTCACTCACTCCCTCACTCTCGCTCCCTTCCCTGCAGGTGGTGTATTATATCTTTGCGATGGTAGGGATGGAGCTGTTTAAAGGGAAGGTTCAGTATTTTGGTGGTGACTCGGTTGATCCTGAGCGTCAGTTCTGTGGGAACGTCCTGCTGAACGGCTCGGCCTTCGCCCGCAACAACTACTGCAAGAACAACTTCAACGACGTCGTGTCCTCTTTCATCCTGCTGTTGGAGCTCACTGTCGTCAACCAGTGGCATGATATCCTCAAATAAACACCAAGAAAATTACTTTACTTTAAAGAACACTCCTCCACAGCAAGCCAAACATGTCGTTATTTTAAAACATTAATAATAATATTTATTATTTCTGCATTGTGTGATTTATCTAGCATGTTTGTTTATGTCCTTGACTCCGCCCCCACTCCTGGCTGGAGGCTTCACCGCTGTCACTCATGTTTCAGCGAAGATATTCTTCGTCCTCTTCCACATTGTGGTAGTCATCATCATCATCAAGTAAGATTCATGATGATGTCATCACCTCTAATGATGTAAAGCACTTTAGAGCGATTTTAACCTGGCCCTTCCCCCGATCCTGTCTCCCCGCCTCCATAGTATCTTCGTGGCCTTCATCCTGGAGGCGTTCTTCATCGAGTACATGGTGGAGAAGAGCGAACTGCAGACGGCGCTGGAGAAGAAGATCGAGGAACTCAATCTATGCGTGGAACAGTCAGTGTTCACTCCAGGGCTCTGTCCCAAATCCTAGCATTCATCACTGCTTGGAATGTAAGATTTCCACGGTAATATTCACTATTAACTCACAGATTACTGCTTTATTGTTGTTGTTGTTGTGCGTGTTTAGGAACCATGTGGACAACAACCTGGTGGACGCGATGGAAACCCAGGACAATGATCTTGGCCCTGCTGAAGGAGTCAAAACCAAACCCACCATCATGTTCAAGATCAGCTCCACAAGTAACACACATGTTCCATGTGCTGTGTATGTGTGCTGAGAAAGCGACCGTGTGTGTGCGCACGTGTGCGCGTGTGTGCGTGTGTGTCTGAGCGTGTGCGTGTGTGCGTGTGTGTGCGCGCGTGTGTGCACGTGTGTGTGTCAGTGACTGTGTGTTTATGTTCTGCAGGGTACAGGACCATGGATGGCCTCCTCCAGCGCATGTTTGAAACAGAGATGGACCTCAGTGCTGATGACCTTGAAGAGGAGGAAACGGAGACCAGGACCTTCTCAAATCCAGCTTTCAGCTCCTCATAAGGGAACACACAGACTTTCTCAATGAGCTTTACTCAAATTATACCTGTAAATGCATATTGCATCATCATCTACATGTAGGTGTGACTGTGCATTAGACTGAGACTGTTCTGAGACCCTGTGAGACCGGAAAGTGAACGTGCTGCTGTTTGGAAACAGTGAAATAGTATTTACGTTGTGTATAAGAAGGGATTAAATGTACACCTTGTATTCACATATCATTTATATTACAATAAAAGATGAATATGTTTAATATAATCTACAGTTTGTGTGAAGGTTTGCTTTGCATGGTGGGGTTTTGCACCATATAGCCTCCAGAGCTTTAGACCAATCACATCGGATATGAGAAGGTTATGTAATACACAGAAACATCATGCTAGCTAACTTGGCTAACGTAAGCAATGAGGAAACAGTGGTTAGGTGACGTTATATTCTGACAGGTTTGTCTGTTGTTAAATAAATCAGGTTGAAAGTAGCTTTGCTTCCATCCATGTGTTTTTATGCAAATTTTGGGATATTGCATAAAAAACGCTGGATGGAATCATCAGATGTGAATAAAACCTCCAAAAGGTCCGAACATTTCTGAACATAACTTTTTGAAAAAAAAAAAGTTTGTGATAACTGGAGTAACCAGCGCACCAATATCGTTGCACAGCTCCTCAAATGTTGTTTTTGTCAATCTGACTGAGCCAAAGTCTGTCATCGAGATGATGAATTACCTCGCAGGACTGTCTCTCACGATTCCGCTCCAGATATCACACATCCGCCTCCGATCGCAAGCTCACACAAGGTTTGTGATAGCGTTTCGTCTGCGCGCTCTGAAGCACAAGTAATTTATAATACTGGAAAAGAGTCACAGTAGTGGCTTCTCCTGTCACAGCAACTTCCGTTGGTATTGATACTTTACACCAGTTTCGCCGCAAGTGACAAACACGTGGGACGGAAACGGTGCTTTATTCACAAATGTTTTATGCGATATTCCAATTTTTCACATAAATTCGCAACTTGGATGGAAACATAGCTGATGAGGATGAGGATCAACTGATACTGAAATGTGACTAACCTGAGCTGGTTTACTAGCAGTTAGCTAACCGAGTAGCTATGCTAGCTAATGTTAATAGGCTTATAGGGAGGGTAAGAGGACATATTCATCTATTCCTGTATATTAATCTTAACATTTTAGTATAAGTAAAGGTGTAGAGATGTTCCTCAGCCATTTCTGAGGCGCATAAAAGCAATTAAACGCTTTATGGATTTTGTAAATGTTTAAAACGACATGTTCAGGAGTACTTCAGAAACCTGCATCACTCACGAGCGCGGGACTGACAAATCACAGCGCGGGATGCGCCTTTAGGGGCGGGGCTTTGGGCGAAAACGCCGCGCTCAGCACAAAAGGCGGTTCCTGAGGGAGCTGTGTGCGCGCGCGCGCGTGCGTGTGTGTGTGCGCGCGCGCGGCTGGCGCTGCTGCAGGGACAGTGAGCATCCTTCAGTAATGATGATGGCGCTGAATAAAAAGCTGCACACGGACAGAGTTTCGGAATAAAGCGCCGAGTCTCCGCTGAGTGTGAGTGAGCTGATGATGAGCAGGTGAGAATCTCTGCGTTTTTATTCATTCCGTATTGCGGGATATTTGGCGAGTTGCTGCCCTGAGGCGCGGTGCGTGATGTTAAACCCCACGGTTGGTTATTATAGCCGTGTTTGTGTGTGTGAGGGATTTACATGGCTGATTGTGTTAGCCGTGTAGCAGCATGTGACTGTAGGGACAGCTTTATCCGGGGGCGGTGTGTGTGTGATGTTAAAGCAGCTCCTCCTCTTTATATTAAATAAAAATCAGGTCTGTGTTTATTCGCTCTGCTGTGCTTCAGTGAGTGAGATATGGGATGAGAATGAAGGATATTGTGAGGAGGGAGTGAGAGAGATGGGCTTGTTCAAGGTTGCCAGGTTGAGTGACTGAGCCGCAGCGCGGTTAAATGAAACAGCGTTAGCCTGACTGAGGGAATTCGGGTGAAACTGGCAACCCTGCGCTCTGGTCCGCGTGCACCGCGATTTTGGCGCCTTCTGGCGGCTGAAGGCGGGAAGCGCGCGCGTGTGAGCTGCAGTGCGGATAAACGCAGAAGGACGCGGTTTACCTCAGAGCGCACTGATGTGCTTCTTATTTCATGGACATTTTACATTCTCCTCAATTAATTTCGGCTGTTTGGACTGTCTGGATTCGGGGTAAATATACTGTTGTGTATAATGTTGCTGACTGTTTAGTGTGGTGTGAAACAGCATAAGGACAGGTGTATTGTGAAGGTTGATGTCGGGGTTGAGCTAGCATAGCTACATGTTCTGTTAGAAAGTGTGAAAGAATTATTCACTGTCAACACTTTTACTTCTCTTTGTGTCAGCTAAATGTGTGATTCTGAATCATATGTAGCGCAGATGTGTTAAACAGAGCTGAGTATTTCCTCTTGTCAGTGTAACACACTGAATTAAACTTATCAAGGCCTTGAATACTCAGATTATGAGTAATGTGTCTTTAATTAAGTTTCAACGATGAACGAAGTGTAAGGACTGCTGTGCTAAAGACTTCACTGTTTATTCAAAAAGCCTTTAATAATCAGTGCAGATGTGATTTTGACCCTAAAACAGTGTTGACGGTGGTCTCATCGTGTCTGAGGAGCGGCTGTGTCCCGATTGTGACAGTACGGAGGGAGCCGGCGCATGGTCACGTCCCAAATGAAGATTTCCAAGAGACGGAAAGGACCGAGCTGCTGTAGTCCGTTTTCCAGGTGAGCTCAGGTACAGGGGGACGTTCACATTCCTGCTCTTAACACTTCTCATCATACACGTTCCCTCTAGCCCAGTCCCTCCTAGCCCAGTCCCCTCTAGCCCTGTCCCTTCTAGTCCGGTCCCTTCTAGTCCGGTCCCCCCTAGTCCTGCCTAGTCCAGTCCCCTCTAGTCCAGTCCCCTCTAGCCCAGTCCCCTCTAGCCCTGTCCCTTCTAGTCCAGTCCCCCCTAGTCCTGTCCCTCCTAGTCCAGTCCCCTCTAGTCCAGTCCCCTCTAGTCCAGTCCCCTCTAGCCCTGTCCCTTCTAGTCCGGTCCCCCCTAGTCCAGTCCCCTCTAGTCCAGTCCCCTCTAGTCCAGTCCCCTCTAGTCCAGTCCCCTCTAGCCCAGTCCCTTCTAGTCCAGTCCCCCCTAGTCCAGTCCCCCCTAGTCCAGTCCCCCCTAGTCCGGTCCCCCCTAGTCCTGTCCCCCCTAGCCCGGTCCCCCCTAGTCCTGTCCCCCCTAGCCCGGTCCCCTCTAGCCCGGTCCCCTCTAGCCCGGTCCCCTCTAGCCCTGTCCCCTCTAGCCCTGTCCCCTCTAGCCCAGTCCCCTCTAGCCCAGTCCCTTCTAGCCCAGTCCCCCCTAGCCCTGTCCCCCCTAGCCCTGTCCCCTCTAGCCCTGTCCCCTCTAGCCCAGTCCCCTCTAGCCCAGTCCCTTCTAGCCCAGTCCCTTCTAGCCCAGTCCCCCTAGCCCAGTCCCCCTAGCCCAGTCCCCCCTAGCCCTGTCCCCTCTAGCCCAGTCCCCTCTAGCCCAGTCCCTTCTAGCCCAGTCCCTTCTAGCCCAGTCCCCTCTAGCCCTGTCCCCTCTAGCCCTGTCCCCTCTAGCCCTGTCCCTTCTAGTCCTGTCCCTTCTAGTCCTGTCCCTTCTAGTCCAGTCCCCTCTAGTCCAGTCCCCTCTAGCCCAGTCCCCCCTAGCCCAGTCCCCCCTAGCCCAGTCCCCCCTAGCCCAGTCCCCTCTAGCCCTGTCCCCCCTAGCCCTGTCCCCCCTAGCCCAGTCCCCCCTAGCCCAGTCCCCCCTAGCCCAGTCCCCCCTAGTCCAGTCCCTTCTAGTCCTGTCCCCCCTAGCCCAGTCCCCCCTAGCCCAGTCCCCTCTAGCCCAGTCCCCTCTAGCCCTGTCCCCCCTAGCCCAGTCCCCCCTAGCCCGTTCCCCCCTAGCCCAGTCCCCTCTAGCCCTGTCCCCCCTAGCCCAGTCCCCCCTAGCCCAGTCCCTTCTAGTCCTGTCCCCCCTAGTCCAGTCCCCCCTAGTCCAGTCCCCCCTAGCCCAGTCCCCCCTAGCCCAGTCCCCCCTAGCCCAGTCCCCCCTAGCCCAGTCCCCCCTAGTCCAGTCCCCCCTAGCCCAGTCCCCTCTAGCCCAGTCCCCCCTAGCCCAGTCCCTTCTAGTCCTGTCCCCCCTAGTCCAGTCCCCCCTAGTCCAGTCCCCCCTAGCCCTGTCCCCCCTAGCCCAGTCCCCCCTAGCCCAGTCCCCCCTAGCCCAGTCCCCCCTAGCCCAGTCCCCCCTAGCCCTGTCCCCCCTAGCCCAGTCCCCCCTAGCCCAGTCCTCATGGCTATTTTAAGGGCTGATCCATTACTCTGTCAGTTTCAGGTAAAGTTGTTTGAAGGATCACATTGACATCACTGTACTCCAGCAGCACAGCTTACCCAGAATGCATTGCTGCAGATGTACTGAAATAGAAAATGTGCAATGGAGCATTCAGTGAAACCCAGACTTGGACCTTCCCCTGGTTCTCCTGTGTAAACACACGGAGCACTACTCTCTCAGGGTTAGATCTGATCGTTATTAAACTCTGTAGTGGGCTGTGATGTGTGATGGACGTTGTGTGATTTGTCATGAATTCCAGGCAGAAGGGTGTGTTTCAGTGGTGCAGTGGATCACATTTAGATCGGAATCTGGAAAATATCGGAGTGGCGTTCCACTTCCCAGGAGAGTAGTGTTAATGTGATCTGTGCTGGTGTTTATAGGCAGCTCCATTTTCCACTTCAGCGTGAAACTGCGTACAGAGTAAACGCTTCAGAGAGAAACATCGTAAAGAGTAAACGCTTCAGAGAGAAACGGCGTAAAGAGTAAACGCTTCAGAGAGAAACGGCGTACAGAGTAAACGCTTCAGAGAGAAACGGCGTAAAGAGTAAACGCTTCAGAGAGAAACGGCGTACAGACTAAACGCTTCAGAGAGAAACGGCGTACAGAGTAAACGCTTCAGAGAGAAACGGCGTAAAGAGTAAACGCTTCAGAGAGAAACGGCGTAAAGAGTAAACGCTTCAGAGAGAAACGGCGTACAGAGTAAACGCTTCAGAGAGAAACGGCGTAAAGAGTAAACGCTTCAGAGAGAAACGGCGTACAGAGTAAACGCTTCAGAGAGAAACGGCGTACAGAGTAAACGCTTCAGAGAGAAACATCGTAAAGAGTAAACGCTTCAGAGAGAAACGGCGTACAGACTAAACGCTTCAGAGAGAAACGGCGTACAGAGTAAACGCTTCAGAGAGAAACGGCGTACAGAGTAAACGCTTCAGAGAGAAACGGCGTAAAGAGTAAACGCTTCAGAGAGAAACATCGTAAAGAGTAAACGCTTCAGAGAGAAACGGCGTACAGACTAAACGCTTCAGAGAGAAACGGCGTACAGAGTAAACGCTTCAGAGAGAAACGGCGTACAGAGTAAACGCTTCAGAGAGAAACGGCGTACAGACTAAACGCTTCAGAGAGAAACGGCGTAAAGAGTAAACGCTTCAGAGAGAAACGGCGTAAAGAGTAAACGCTTCAGAGAGAAACGGCGTAAAGAGTAAACGCTTCAGAGAGAAACGGCGTAAAGAGTAAACGCTTCAGAGAGAAACGGCGTACAGAGTAAACGCTTCAGAGAGAAACGGCGTACAGAGTAAACGCTTCAGAGAGAAACGGCGTACAGAGTAAACGCTTCAGAGAGAAACGGCGTACAGAGTAAACGCTTCAGAGAGAAACATCGTAAAGAGTAAACGCTTCAGAGAGAAACGGCGTACAGAGTAAACGCTTCAGAGAGAAACGGCGTACAGACTAAACGCTTCAGAGAGAAACGGCGTAAAGAGTAAACGCTTCAGAGAGAAACGGCGTAAAGAGTAAACGCTTCAGAGAGAAACGGCGTAAAGAGTAAACGCTTCAGAGAGAAACGGCGTAAAGAGTAAACGCTTCAGAGAGAAACGGCGTAAAGAGTAAACGCTTCAGAGAGAAACGGCGTACAGAGTAAACGCTTCAGAGAGAAACGGCGTACAGAGTAAACGCTTCAGAGAGAAACGGCGTAAAGAGTAAACGCTTCAGAGAGAAACGGCGTACAGAGTAAACGCTTCAGAGAGAAACATCGTAAAGAGTAAACGCTTCAGAGAGAAACGGCGTACAGAGTAAACGCTTCAGAGAGAAACATCGTAAAGAGTAAACGCTTCAGAGAGAAACGGAGTAAAGAGTAAACGCTTCAGAGAGAAACATCGTAAAGAGTAAACGCTTCAGAGAGAAACGGAGTAAAGAGTGCAGTGTTCATCAGTCAGTTGTGAACATATTAAACACCGCTGCAGTTCGGATCAACACTACTGATACCTGACGTGCTGTGCTCAGAGGTTTGCACATTTCCATTCACACTGCACTGAGAGCGTGTGGATCTCTGTGGAAGTCGCTTCAGCTGTGTGTGTTCCTGCGGAATGATCCCTCACACACTACACACTGCGAGTGCACACTTCTCAGTGGGCAGGGAAGTGAGGCGGGGGGATTGGAACACGGCGTTAGGGTATAAATGCAAGTGTAAATGCAGTGGTTTGCCTGTGTGTAGTGTTGAACAGGTTTTATTTATCACTGTGTGTGTGTGTGTGTGTGTGTGTGTGTGTGTGTGTGTGTGTGTGTGTATCTCGCTGTGTTTGCCTTCTGTGTTCAGTTTAAAACAGTGATCTCTGGTGTTTTTATTTATTTTTGTGATGTGAAGCTGCGGTGTCGTGTTCTGTCCTGCACTCTCGCTTCTTGCTGTGTGCTGCTGCTTTGTGTGTGTTTTTGTTATTGTGTTTCTGTGGCTTCAATGACCTTTGACCTCTGCTTTTCACCTTGTGTGTGCGCGCGTGTGTGTGTGCGACCTCTCGGCTGTCGGGCGGGGAGTGACCCCTCGGTGGTGTGATGAAGGGAGCAGTGTTACGCGGCTCACTGCGTTCAGGCTGTGTGTGTGTGTGTGTGTGTGTGTGTGTGTCACTTCTCTTCTCTTGTGTGTTTGGCTTGTAGGCTGTCAGAGGAGGGCTGTGGCGTCGACTAGTTCGCTCGTGTTTGTGAGGTTTGGGAAGAGATTAATCATGATGGTGAGAGTTTCTTTTTGAAAGCGCACGTCGCCCTTAACGCTGAGCACAGTGTGGCTGCTGCAGCTTCCCTCTCTGCCTTCAGGAGCTGCTGAATGGATGACTGACCCTCCTTACCGCTTTACGCCGCGCCGCGCCGCGCCAGGCCGCGTACACGATATAACGCCATCATATCACACTGTTCAGCTATATTCACTATTCCTATAGCAGACTCTTCAGAGTATCAGCGCCCCAGACCGGGCCCCAGACCGGGCCCCTAGATAGGCAGCAAGGTAAAGTCTGTCTCATTTGGGAGGCTGCGTTAAAAACAGCGTTGCATGTGACCTTCTCGAAGATGGCAATCCTGTAATTCTAGTGATAAACAGAACCGTCTGAGGAACACGTGCAGACGTGAGTCAACCCTTTAACATCTTTACTGTTCGGAGACATTTGTGTGCAGCACCATGCTAACGGTTTGATAGCTTGCTAACATAATTCCACCTGACAGGAATCGAAACGCAAGCGAGACCCATGCTAACGCTCACTAACACTGTTCTGCATGTTTCTGACTGAGTTGGAGGAATTTTGTGTGTAGTATGCATATTGGTTTCCTGTTTCCTGTTTCCTGTGTGTGGATGCACTGTGCGGCTGGACTGGCCTATGTTAGTTAGCGCTGATGCTAAGCTAATCTGTGCACGGCTCTGCATGCAGAAGCGCATGGCTCTGGGTTCTAGTCCCAGTGTGATTAATGTGTTACAGTGTGTGTGTGTGTGTGTGTGTGTGTGTGTGTGTGTGTGTGTGTGTTCCCGGGGG
>NC_069734.1:19689006-19691506 GCF_027358585.1 Pangasianodon hypophthalmus
TACACTCCACCTGATTCTCTTTCACTTACACCTGCAGAGAGAGAGACACAGAGAGAGAGAGAGAGAGAGAGAGAGACAGTCAGAGAGAGAGATTCTGAAATAAAGTGTAAAATTAAAGCTGTTATCTGAAAGCGGGATAAAAGTCACAGTGAATTTAGGTAGCATGTTAATCTTATATGCTACCTGCTAATTAGCCTAGCCAAGGTAAGGCCTTCTCTCTTCTCCTTTCTGCTCCTCTCTCTCTTTCACTGCGTCAGTACAGAGTTGCTGTGGATGTTTCTTTATTTAGCTCCACTCACACACAACCCCTCTACTGTGTGTGTGTGTGTGTGTGTGTGTGTGTGTGTGTGTGTGTGTGCGCGCGCAGTTTGAATATTTAATGCAGCTGAGTCAGTGAGAATGCATTTTTCTCTCTGTTTAACTGAGAATCCATTCATCCATCTATCCATCCACCCGGTTGTCTATCTATGATTTACTGCGTTGCTTGCTGTAATAAAACAAGTGTATTTCTAATCTAATGAACTTTGTGTTTTTTGAGATTTGAAAATATACCATATAAAAATAAATCATTATTTTTTACCAAACTATTAGACTCCTACTGTCTGTGTGTCTGTATATCTGAATATCCATCTGTCTTTGTCTGTAATATCTCTCTTCTCTTTTTCAGTCTCTCTGTATCTCTCTCTCTCTCTCTGTATACTGCATCTCTCTCTGTATCTCTCTCTCTCTACCTCTGTCTCTCCATTTTTCTCTCTCTCTTTCTTTCTTTACTCTGCAGTAACAGTAGATCAGTGACCTTCACGATGCTCAGTTTTGTCAGTCTTTATCCAGGATTAGTTTTCCTGGCACACAGCAACTGTGTGTGTGTGTGTGTGTGTGTGTGTGTGTGTGTGTTGAATCTTGCTGCTCTGGGATGTTTATTCATTGTTATGTTTGAATTTGTACCTGAGTATCTCTACACTGTTTATTCCATACTCTGTTGTTTCTGGTTGGATGATGGCTATAGTGGGAGAGCATGACACGTGCATGATATTATTACACACCTAATGACATCACTGTGTTCCCTGTATTCCTTCAGTTACAATTATTTCATATGATTTGTATGTTCTATTGTATATTTATTCTTTATTTTGTGTTGCACTGTTTGCCTTCCTTTTGTTTTGTTTCACAGTATTTTGGAGTTTTAATTTCAGACATGCATGTGCAGCCCACACACTCAGCCTGCTGCGTGCTATCGTGAGTTTATTCACTCTCTGTTTATGGCTCTCTGTTCCAACATCTCATCACATTTGGTGTGTTACTGTGGGGCGCTTTTATACTTTTCATATACACTGTAACGTATTGCATTGTGGTTTTAATCTATATTGAGGGTCAAGGAGTCGCAGAGTAACGCCAAGGGTCGCGGAATTATGCTGAGGGGCGCAGAGTCACGGAGTTAGGCTGAGGGGCGCGGAGTCGCGCTGAGGGGCGCAGAGTCGCACTGAGGGGCGCGGAGTCGCACTGAGGGGCGCAGAGTCACTGAGGGTCAGGGAGTCACACTGAAGGTCGCAGAGTCGCTGAGGGGCGCGGAGTCGCGCTGAGGGTCAGGGAGTCACACTGAGGGTCGCAGAGTCACTGAGGGGCGCGGAGTCGCACTGAAGGTCGCAGAGTCGCTGACCTTGGGTCGCGCTGAGGGTCAGGGAGTCACACTGAGGGTCGCGGAGTCACGCTGAGGGTCAGGGAGTCACGCTGAGGGTCAGGGAGTCACACTGAGGGTCGCGGAGTCACGCTGAGGGGCGCAGAGTCACTGAGGGTCAGGGAGTCGCGCTGAGGGGCGCGGAGTCGCGCTGAGGGTCAGGGAGTCGCGCTGAGGGGCGCGGAGTCGCGCTGAGGGGCGCGGAGTCGCGCTGAGGGTCAGGGAGTCACGCTGAGGGTCGCGGAGTCGCTGAGGGTCAGGGAGTCGCGCTGAGGGTCAGGGAGTCGCGCTGAGGGGCGCGGAGTCGCGCTGAGGGTCAGGGAGTCGCGCTGAGGGGCGCGGAGTCACGCTGAGGGGCGCGGAGTCGCGCTGAGGGTCAGGGAGTCGCGCTGAGGGTCGCGGAGTCGCGCTGAGGGTCGCGGAGTCGCGCTGAGGGTCAGGGAGTCACGCTGAGGGTCACGGAGTCGCGCTGAGGGGCGCGGAGTCACTGAGGGTCAGGGAGTCGCGCTGAGGGTCAGGGAGTCGCGCTGAGGGTCAGGGAGTCGCGCTGAGGGGCGCGGAGTCGCGCTGAGGGTCAGGGAGTCGCGCTGAGGGTCAGGGAGTCGCGCTGAGGGGCGCGGAGTCGCGCTGAGGGTCAGGGAGTCGCGCTGAGGGGCGCGGAGTCGCGCTGAGGGTCAGGGAGTCGCGCTGAGGGGCGCGGAGTCGCGCTGAGGGTCAGGGAGTCGCGCTGAGGGGCGCGGAGTCGCGCTGAGGGTCAGGGAGTCGCGCTGAGGGGCGCGGAGTCGCGCTGAGGGTCAGGGAGTCACTGAGGGTCAGGGAGTCGCG
>NC_069734.1:19699006-19704006 GCF_027358585.1 Pangasianodon hypophthalmus
ATAATAGTATATATTAGCAGTGTATTAGTATATAGTAATAGTATATATTAGCAGTGTATTAGTATATAATAGTATATATTAGTGTATATAATAGTATATAATAGCAGTGTATTAGTATATAATAGTGTATAATAGCAGTGTATTAGTATATAATAGTATATAATAGCAGTGTATTAGTATATAATAGTATATAATAGCAGTGTATTAGTATATAATAGTATATAATAGTATATAATATCAGTGTATTAGTATATAATAGTATATAATAGTATATATTAGCAGTGTATTAGTATATAATAGTATATAATAGTATATATTAGCAGTGTATTAGTATATAATAGTATAATAGTAGTATATTAGCAGTGTATTAGTATATAATAGTATATAATAGTATATATTAGCAGTGTATTAGTATATAATAGTATATATTAGTGTATATAATAGTATATAATAGCAGTGTATTAGTATATAATAGTGTATAATAGCAGTGTATTAGTATATAATAGTATATAATAGCAGTGTATTAGTATATAATAGTATATATTAGCAGTGTATTAGTATATAATAGTATATAATAGTATATATTAGCAGTGTATTAGTATATAATAGTATATATTAGTGTATATAATAGTATATAATAGCAGTGTATTAGTATATAATAGTGTATAATAGCAGTGTATTAGTATATAATAGTATATAATAGCAGTGTATTAGTATATAATAGTATATAATAGCAGTGTATTAGTATATAATAGTATATAATAGCAGTGTATTAGTATATAATAGTATATAATAGCAGTGTATTAGTATATAATAGTATATATTAGCAGTGTATTAGTATATAATAGTATATATTAGCAGTGTATTAGTATATAATAGTATATATTAGTATTGTATTAGTATATAGTAGTATATATTAGCAGTGTATTAGTATATAATAGTATATATAGCAGTGTATTAGTATATAATAGCAGTGTATTAGTATATAATAGTATATAATAGTATATATTAGTATTGTATTAGTATATAATAGTATATAATAGTATATATTAGCAGTGTATTAGTATATAATAGTATATAATAGTATATATTAGCAGTGTATTAGTATATAATAGTATATATTAGTATTGTATTAGTATATAATAGTATATAATAGTATATATTAGCAGTGTATTAGTATATAATAGTATATAATAGTATATATTAGCAGTGTATTAGTATATAATAGTATATAATAGTATATATTAGCAGTGTATTAGTATATAATAGTATATAATAGTATATATTAGCAGTGTATTAGTATATAATAGTATATATTAGTGTATATAATAGTATATAATAGCAGTGTATTAGTATATAATAGTGTATAATAGCAGTGTATTAGTATATAATAGTATATAATAGCAGTGTATTAGTATATAATAGTATATAATAGCAGTGTATTAGTATATAATAGTATATATTAGCAGTGTATTAGTATATAATAGTATATAATAGCAGTGTATTAGTATATAATAGTATATAATAGCAGTGTATTAGTATATAATAGTATATATTAGCAGTGTATTAGTATATAATAGTATATAATAGCAGTGTATTAGTATATAATAGTATATAATAGTATATATTAGCAGTGTATTAGTATATAATAGTATATAATAGCAGTGTATTAGTATATAATAGTATATATTAGTATTGTATTAGTATATAATAGTATATATTAGCAGTGTATTAGTATATAATAGTATATAATAGCAGTGTATTAGTATATAATAGTATATATTAGCAGTGTATTAGTATATAATAGTATATATTAGCAGTGTATTAGTATATAATAGTATATATTAGCAGTGTATTAGTATATAATAGTATATAATAGCAGTGTATTAGTATATAATAGTATATATTAGCAGTGTATTAGTATATAATAGTATATATTAGTATATAATAGTATATATTAGCAGTGTATTAGTATATAATAGCAGTGTATTAGTATATAATAGCATATATTAGCAGTGTATTAGTATATAATAGTATATAATAGTATATAATAGCAGTGTATTAGTATATAATAGTATATAATAGCAGTGTATTAGTATATAATAGTATATAATAGCAGTGTATTAGTATATAATAGTATATAATAGTATATAATAGCAGTGTATTAGTATATAATAGTATTTATTAGCAGTGTATTAGTATATAATAGCAGTGTATTAGTATATAATAGTATATAATAGTATATAATAGCAGTGTATTAGTATATAATAGTATATAATAGCAGTGTATTAGTATATAATAGTATATAATAGCAGTGTATTAGTATATAATAGTATATAATAACAGTGTATTAGTATATAATAGTATATAATAGTATATAATATCAGTGTATTAGTATATAATAGTATATAATAGTATATAATAGGAGTGTATTAGTATATAATGGTATATAATAGTATATAATAGGAGTGTATTAGTATATAAGTGTATATAATAGTATATAATAGCAGTGTATTAGTATATAAGTGTATATAATAGTATATAATAGCAGTGTATTAGTATATAATGGTATATAATAGTATATATTAGCAGTGTATTAGTATATAATAGTATATAATAGTATATAATAGCAGTGTATTAGTATATAATAGTATATAATAGCAGTGTATTAGTATATAATAGTATATAATAGCAGTGTATTAGTATATAATAGTATATAATAGTATATAATAGCAGTGTATTAGTATATAATAGTATTTATTAGCAGTGTATTAGTATATAATAGCAGTGTATTAGTATATAATAGTATATAATAGTATATAATAGCAGTGTATTAGTATATAATAGTATATAATAGCAGTGTATTAGTATATAATAGTATATAATAGCAGTGTATTAGTATATAATAGTATATAATAACAGTGTATTAGTATATATAGTATATAATAGTATATAATATCAGTGTATTAGTATATAATAGTATATAATAGTATATAATAGGAGTGTATTAGTATATAATGGTATATAATAGTATATAATAGGAGTGTATTAGTATATAAGTGTATATAATAGTATATAATAGCAGTGTATTAGTATATAAGTGTATATAATAGTATATAATAGCAGTGTATTAGTATATAATGGTATATAATAGTATATATTAGCAGTGTATTAGTATATAATGGTATATATTAGCAGCGTATTAGTATATAATAGTATATATTAGCAGTGTATTAGTATATAATAGTATATAATAGTATATAATAGTATATAATAGCAGTGTATTAGTATATAATAGTATATAATAGCAGTGTATTAGTATATAATAGTATATATTAGCAGTGTATTAGTATATAATAGTATATAATAGTATATAATAGTATATATTAGCAGCGTATTAGTATATAATAGTATATAATAGTATATAATAGCAGTGTATTAGTATATAATAGTATATAATAGCATATATTAGTAGTATATTAGTGCATCTAATATATTTATAATGTTCTCACACACTTCTCCTGTAAAAAAGAGCCCACGGGTATTTTTGTCTCAGAATTATTATTTTTTTGCTTTTTAGCTTTTTTTGCTATTTAATTGCTTAGTAAAATAATAGTTAAAATAAAATAAACTGTAATAAAATTAACTGTTATGCGCCATCTTGTCCATCATCACTATTAATTATCGGTCTTTCAGTTTGTTGTAAACAAGTCTGTGTCTTTTCATACTGAACTGTAATGAAGAAATAGTAGTGAATGAGTAGGAGTTTATGACACACTGACCTTTGACCTTTAGAGTGCTAAACGTGAGCCCGGTTCCTGGGGACCTGCAAAGAGAGAACACAGATGACGTTCTGCAAGATGAGCACCTGAGCGACCAGGAGAACGCCCCGCCCAATCCTGCACCTGCGGTCGCAGAGAACGGTCCAGCGCCCCCTGATGGAGACGAGTGGGACAGCACTGACATCAACCGCAACAAACTGAGAATTAGCCTGGGAAAGGTAGCAGACACACGCGCACACACACACACACACATGTAGTGCAGCCTCACTGCAAAGATTTTAAACATTTCATAGCATAGTAATGACAATATGTCTGTTAGAAAATGTCACTGTGAGTCAGTGTTCCTGTTCATTATGGTAGATAAAAAAATGTTGGAGGCGTCTGTAAGAGTGTGTGTGTGTGTGTGTGTGTGTGTGTGTGTGTGTGTGCGTGCGCGTGTGTGTGTGACTTGCTCAGGAGGAAGAGGGGAACCGAGGGGTGTGTCCTGTCTCACCACAGAGAGGAGGGGGAGGGGCGGAGTCTCCCAGCGGCACAGATGCGCTCTCTCAGGTAAGGTGTGAACACACACAGCGTTGGTGTATTTGCTTTCAGAGTAGTTGGAAATAATCTATAAATTATCTTTAATTTAGCTCAGAGGATAATATATTGTTTATTGAATATTGTGATATAATGAGTCTAATACTGACGCGTGTGTTTAACATTGTTCTTCAGGTCACGGATGGACGCTCTCGGCTCTCCGTCCCGCCATCTTTACTCCTCACAGCCAGCCCAGATGCTGTCCATCGATGGTTGTCGTGGAGACCGCTGCCGCAACGATGGCTCCGAGGCACACAGCAACGCCTTCATCCGGTCCGTGCCGCTGGCCGAGGAGGAGGACTTTGACAGCAAGGAGTGGGTCATCATCGACAAAGAGGCGGAGCTCAGGGACTTCCAGCACCGCCCACTAGGGGCGGAGCCCACCACATCCGGCACTACGGACGATGAGCCGGAGGAGCTCCGCCCCCTGGAGGAACAGGCCACACGGCCCAGACTGAACACTAGAGGCCTGGCCGAGGGGGAAATGGCAAGACGGAGTGGGCGGGGCCAACCTACAGACAGTCCTGCACCATCGCCGTGTCACTCGGGACGAGCCAGACGGAGAGAGTCCGAACCGAATACACCTCACAGACAGGTACGAGAACACACCCACCTGATCGATGCTTAGGAGGGACGTTAGGC
>NC_069734.1:19706506-19708140 GCF_027358585.1 Pangasianodon hypophthalmus
TCTGAGATTTCAGATTACGTTACAGTAATGTGTGTGTGTGTGTGTGTGTGTGTGTGTGTGAATCAGCTGGTGGAGGTCAAATTATTTTCTCTTATTATTTTTCCTTTGCCTGCACATGCACACGTTTCTCTTCTGACATCACGTCACTCATCCTGGAGAACGCTAACGTCACATTGTGATGGTGTGGTGTGATGAAGATGTTACTGTTACCACCCCAAAGTTGATTATTTTCCTATAACAGCACATCCCCAGGTGTTTTATTCCTCTTGTACCACAGCAGTTTGCCAACAATTTTATTGATTAAAAATGACATGTCATGCTTTTTATCCATTAACAGTTACATTTAATGTTGAGGAACTTCTGTGACCTACTTTGAGAAAACTTCACCATATCTGTGATTACATGCTCTTTAATCTGTTTATTATCAGTGGAGCGTTTGCTGTACACGTCCCTGTGAATGAGCTGTTACTATAGAAACCATAACGTATTAGAACAAGAGCATTAATATAAACCTGCACTACTGTCAGAGCTGCTGTTATAGAAACCTAATCAACACCTTCTGACCAATCACAATCCAGAATTCAGCAGCACTGTGGTGATAAATTTGAGTTATTTTAAGTGAAATGTTAAAGTATTAAATGTAGATTGAGGATACCTGCAGACACCCTGAAGACTCAGATCCTCGCATCATTTACGTTTTTTTCCCCAGCAGTCTCTTTCCTTCTTGCGTAACCGCGTCTTTTTATCACTCAAACGTTTGCCGTTATTTCCCTGAGGAGAAACGTGAGCACGTGGATCAGCACACGAGGAGAAAACAGGTGTTTGGGGTAAGCACAGTTTAGGATCGTCACCTTCTCTCTGTATCATCATCATCATCATCATCATCTCACTGTTACTGCTTTATTTATTTACTCATTGTTTTCCCATCTTGAATCCTGTGTGTGTGTGTAGGTGTGTGTGTTTGTGTGTAGTCACAGTGACGGTTCTCACACAGTATCGATTAGCAGAAAAATAAAGAACCCAGCTGCATCCTTCAGACTCATTGTGTTGTACGTGTGCAGGTTTGAAACAGACACAACATTAATCCTGATAATCTTCTCCACTAGGAGAGAGAAAGAGAGAGCTCCTCTCTGTTCTGAGTGTTCGTCTCTCCTTGCTGCATGTGTTTCCACGACTGACGTGTCACCTCCAGGCATGTGTCGATCGTTCCTTTAATATCTCCATGTCACTGTGAGACTTCACTCTCGGCGATTCGGTCACGTGGCCCAAACATACACTGTGATGGACAAATCTTAAATGATGTCCTAGATTCCTCAGAAACTCAGGTGTAAAGACGTGATGCTATGATAATTAAGACCTATAAATGGATAAATACATGCCCGAGGCTTTAAGACGTCAGATATTACTCTACGTTCACGCTAGCAAGTGACAAAGTGGCCGGTTGAGCGCTCGTTTTCTCTTCTTCGTGTACGACACAGAGCTGCGAGTTCAGCAACATCATGTGGGATTTTCTCAATCCTGTGTAAATTAGTTATGACGCTGTAAAGAAGCGACAAATCCAAACAATCGTCTCGAATAAACTGAAAACATCATTCAGATAATTATTAGGAAAATTTAACAACATTAAGCAGCAC
>NC_069734.1:19708340-19713340 GCF_027358585.1 Pangasianodon hypophthalmus
ACAGAGTCTCATCTCTACACATTACAGTCTCATCTCTACACATTACAGAGTCTCATCTCTACACATTACAGCCTCATCTCTACACATTACAGCCTCATCTCTACACATTACAGTCTCATTTCTACACATTACAGCCTAATCTCTACACATTACAGAGTCTCATCTCTACACATTACAGTCTCATCTCTACACATTACAGCCTCATCTCTACACATTACAGTCTCATCTCTACACATTACAGAGTCTCATCTCTACACATTACAGTCTCATCTCTACACATTACAGAGTCTCATCTCTACACATTACAGTCTCATCTCTACACATTACAGAGTCTCATCTCTACACATTACAGAGTCTCATCTCTACACATTACAGCCTCATCTCTACACATTACAGCCTCATCTCTACACATTACAGCCTCATCTCTACACATTACAGTCTCATCTCTACACATTACAGTCTCATCTCTACACATTACAGAGTCTCATCTCTACACATTACAGTCTCATCTCTACACATTACAGCCTCATCTCTACACATTACAGCCTCATCTCTACACATTACAGTCTCATCTCTACACATTACAGTCTCATCTCTACACATTACAGAGTCTCATCTCTACACATTACAGCCTCATCTCTACACATTACAGAGTCTCATCTCTACACATTACAGAGTCTCATCTCTACACATTACAGAGTCTCATCTCTACACATTACAGCCTCATCTCTACACATTACAGAGTCTAATCTCTACACATTACAGAGTCTCATCTCTACACATTACAGTCTCATCTCTACACATTACAGAGTCTCATCTCTACACATTACAGTCTCATCTCTACACATTACAGCCTCATCTCTACACATTACAGCCTCATCTCTACACATTACAGTCTCATCTCTACACATTACAGAGTCTCATCTCTACACATTACAGAGTCTCATCTCTACACATTACAGAGTCTAATCTCTACACATTACAGAGTCTCATCTCTACACATTACAGTCTCATCTCTACACATTACAGAGTCTCATCTCTACACATTACAGAGTCTCATCTCTACACATTACAGTCTCATCTCTACACATTACAGTCTCATCTCTACACATTACAGCCTCATCTCTACACATTACAGAGTCTCATCTCTACACATTACAGTCTCATCTCTACACATTACAGAGTCTCATCTCTACACATTACAGAGTCTCATCTCTACACATTACAGAGTCTCATCTCTACACATTACAGAGTCTCATCTCTACACATTACAGTCTCATCTCTACACATTACAGCCTCATCTCTACACATTACAGCCTCATCTCTACACATTACAGAGTCTCATCTCTACACATTACAGTCTCATCTCTACACATTACAGAGTCTCATCTCTACACATTACAGCCTCATCTCTACACATTACAGCCTCATCTCTACACATTACAGTCTCATCTCTACACATTACAGAGTCTCATCTCTACACAGTACAGTCTCATCTCTACACATTACAGTCTCATCTCTACACATTACAGAGTCTCATCTCTACACATTACAGTCTCATCTCTACACATTACAGAGTCTCATCTCTACACATTACAGAGTCTCATCTCTACACATTACAGAGTCTCATCTCTACACATTACAGTCTCATCTCTACACATTACAGAGTCTCATCTCTACACATTACAGTCTCGTCTCTACACATTACAGCCTCGTCTCTACACATTACAGAGTCTCGTCTCTACACATTACAGTCTCGTCTCTACACATTACAGCCTCGTCTCTACACATTACAGAGTCTCATCTCTACACATTACAGCCTCATCTCTACACATTACAGTCTCATCTCTACACATTACAGAGTCTCATCTCTACACATTACAGTCTCATCTCTACACATTACAGAGTCTCATCTCTACACATTACAGAGTCTCATCTCTACACATTACAGAGTCTCATCTCTACACATTACAGAGTCTCATCTCTACACATTACAGTGTCTCATCTCTACACATTACAGAGTCTCATCTCTACACATTACAGAGTCTCATCTCTACACATTACAGCCTCATCTCTACACATTACAGTCTCATCTCTACACATTACAGTCTCATCTCTACACATTACAGAGTCTCATCTCTACACATTACAGAGTCTCATCTCTACACATTACAGCCTCATCTCTACACATTACAGAGTCTCATCTCTACACATTACAGAGTCTCATCTCTACACATTACAGAGTCTCATCTCTACACATTACAGAGTCTCATCTCTACACATTACAGCCTCATCTCTACACATTACAGCCACATCTCTACACATTACAGTCTCATCTCTACACATTACAGTCTCATCTCTACACATTACAGAGTCTCATCTCTACACATTACAGAGTCTCATCTCTACACATTACAGGCTCATCTCTACACATTACAGTCTCATCTCTACACATTACAGCCTCATCTCTACACATTACAGTCTCATCTCTACACATTACAGTCTCATCTCTACACATTACAGTCTCATCTCTACACATTACAGGCTCATCTCTACACATTACAGTCTCATCTCTACACATTACAGAGTCTCATCTCTACACATTACAGTCTCATCTCTACACATTACAGCCTCATCTCTACACATTACAGAGTCTCATCTCTACACATTACAGCCTCATCTCTACACATTACAGTCTCATCTCTACACATTACAGCCTCATCTCTACACATTACAGTCTCATCTCTACACATTACAGCCTCATCTCTACACATTACAGCCTCATCTCTACACATTACAGTCTCATCTCTACACATTACAGAGTCTCATCTCTACACATTACAGTCTCATCTCTACACATTACAGTCTCATCTCTACACATTACAGAGTCTCATCTCTACACATTACAGAGTCTCATCTCTACACATTACAGTCTCATCTCTACACATTACAGTCTCATCTCTACACATTACAGCCTCATCTCTACACATTACAGTCTCATCTCTACACATTACAGAGTCTCATCTCTACACATTACAGAGTCTCATCTCTACACATTACAGGCTCATCTCTACACATTACAGCCTCATCTCTACACATTACAGGCTCATCTCTACACATTACAGCCTCATCTCTACACATTACAGAGTCTCATCTCTACACATTACAGTCTCATCTCTACACATTACAGTCTCATCTCTACACATTACAGAGTCTCATCTCTACACATTACAGAGTCTCATCTCTACACATTACAGTCTCATCTCTACACATTACAGAGTCTCATCTCTACACATTACAGAGTCTCATCTCTACACATTACAGTCTCATCTCTACACATTACAGAGTCTCATCTCTACACATTACAGAGTCTCATCTCTACACATTACAGTCTCATCTCTACACATTACAGTCTCATCTCTACACATTACAGTCTCATCTCTACACATTACAGCCTCATCTCTACACATTACAGAGTCTCATCTCTACACATTACAGCCTCATCTCTACACATTACAGCCTCATCTCTACACATTACAGTCTCATCTCTACACATTACAGCCTCATCTCTACACATTACAGAGTCTCATCTCTACACATTACAGTCTCATCTCTACACATTACAGTCTCATCTCTACACATTACAGTCTCATCTCTACACATTACAGAGTCTCATCTCTACACATTACAGTCTCATCTCTACACATTACAGAGTCTCATCTCTACACATTACAGTCTCATCTCTACACATTACAGTCTCATCTCTACACATTACAGCCTCATCTCTACACATTACAGTCTCATCTCTACACATTACAGAGTCTCATCTCTACACATTACAGTCTCATCTCTACACATTACAGTCTCATCTCTACACATTACAGAGTCTCATCTCTACACATTACAGCCTCATCTCTACACATTACAGTCTCATCTCTACACATTACAGTCTCATCTCTACACATTACAGAGTCTCATCTCTACACATTACAGTCTCATCTCTACACATTACAGAGTCTCATCTCTACACATTACAGGCTCATCTCTACACATTACAGCCTCATCTCTACACATTACAGCCTCATCTCTACACATTACAGTCTCATCTCTACACATTACAGAGTCTCATCTCTACACATTACAGAGTCTCATCTCTACACATTACAGAGTCTCATCTCTACACATTACAGTCTCATCTCTACACATTACAGCCTCATCTCTACACATTACAGAGTCTCATCTCTACACATTACAGCCTCATCTCTACACATTACAGTCTCATCTCTACACATTACAGTCTCATCTCTACACATTACAGTCTCATCTCTACACATTACAGTCTCATCTCTACACATTACAGCCTCATCTCTACACATTACAGCCTCATCTCTACACATTACAGAGTCTCATCTCTACACATTACAGCCTCATCTCTACACATTACAGCCTCATCTCTACACATTACAGCCTCATCTCTACACATTACAGTCTCATCTCTACACATTACAGTCTCATCTCTACACATTACAGGGTCTCATCTCTACACATTACAGTCTCATCTCTACACATTACAGAGTCTCATCTCTACACATTACAGTCTCATCTCTACACATTACAGCCTCATCTCTACACATTACAGTCTCATCTCTACACATTACAGAGTCTCATCTCTACACATTACAGAGTCTCATCTCTACACATTACAGCCTCATCTCTACACATTACAGCCTCATCTCTACACATTATAGAGTCTCATCTCTACACATTACAGTCTCATCTCTACACATTACAGTCTCATCTCTACACATTACAGAGTCTCATCTCTACACATTACAGAGTCTCATCTCTACACATTACAGCCTCATCTCTACACATTACAGAGTCTCATCTCTACACATTACAGTCTCATCTCTACACATTACAGTCTCATCTCTACACATTACAGAGTCTCATCTCTACACATTACAGTCTCATCTCTACACATTACAGTCTCATCTCTA
>NC_069734.1:19715840-19745840 GCF_027358585.1 Pangasianodon hypophthalmus
AAATAATGTGTGTGTGTGTGTGTGTGTGTGTGTGTTACAGCTACAAGCCCCCCAGCAGTGAATCTAATCCCACTCTGGAAGATCCAACTCCCGACTACATGAACCTCCTGGGCATGATCTTCAGCATGTGTGGACTCATGCTCAAGGTAACACACACACGCTACACACACTACACACACACACGCTACACACACACACACTATATATACACACACACACACACACACACACACAGATGGGGGAGTGTAAACAGTGTTGGTGTTTGTGTAACAGATCTATATTTACTATTTGCCGTAAATAAACGTGTGTGTGTGTGTGTGTGTGTGTGTGTAGTTGAAGTGGTGCGCGTGGATCGCAGTGTACTGCTCCTTCATCAGTTTCGCAAACTCACGCAGCTCAGAGGACACCAAACAAATGATGAGCAGCTTCATGTGAGTACAACACACTGTGATGTGTGTGTGTGTGTGTGTGTGCTGACACAGAGGGGTTTTATGGCTAACTGTGATGTCTGTGTGTGTGTGTGTGTGTGTGTGTGTGTGTGTGTGTGTGCTGACACAGAGAGGGGTTTATGGGTAACTGTTTTTTATAAACACTTCAGAGTAACACTGAGCCTCGTGTATCGAGATGAATGCGAATGGATTTATTCGTAACTCGTTCGTATGAGCGTTTACACAAGAAATTTGTTATTCATGAAAATCCTGTAAATTGTGAAGAGCATTCGTTTCCTACTCGAGCTCCTGAGTGTCTGTAAATTTACTCATAAGGAGACTCACTAACGTAAACCTCGACCTGATGGACGTCAGATCCTATAATCTGCAGGGATTACTGCACTTTTCTCTCTGGAATATTCTGTGGAGTTTAAACTGTTTGTGTTTATGACGTTTGCAGCGTTTAGCAGACGCTTTTATCCAGAGCGACTGATAGAAGAGCTTTAGAGTCTCGATCAGAAACACGTCCTCATGCTAGTTCACTCGCTCAGGGACTCAGAGCTCCATCCACAACATTTACTCAAAACCAGACGCTTTATTTTAGTGCCTTTAATTAAACAATATAAAAATAAAGAACACGAGCCGACACACACCCATAAATTAAGACGAATAAAACTAATCATTCAGTTATGAAAAAGAAATGGTGGAGGACGGGCCGCTCCGTCTGCGCAGAGCCGTGAGCCGTAAACAAACGCCTCAGCTGATGGAGGATTTAGTGCCCGCTTATTATTATTATTATTATTATTATTATTATTATTATTATATATTATTAAATAGTTTTATTGGAATAGAAGTGAGTCAAAATAACTTCCACTTCTGTTTTTCAGTCTTTACCCTGATCGCTCATTTCCTGCTCCCAGCTCTCTGTGCACTTTACCTTTTATGGAGTTTTGTGGGCGTCACTACATGCAAATGAGCTGCATCAGGAACATGCTTTGTACTTTATGCGTGATCAGCATACACACACGAGTACGAAGACAATCAGCATTTCTGAAACTTTTGTAAATCTGGTGGAAAAGTTTAGTTCGGTTTGACTTACACAAACGTTTACACGCAACTTTACTAAAATATTGATAAAGTCCTGATGATCCAAACACATCCACACGCGTAAACAATTTCCCAGATCACATCTCCATCTCTGTGGAGACGTGCTCGAGCTCCTCAGCGCCTTTGTAAAAGTGCAGTCTCTTAAAATCTTATATACAGTTTATATAAACACCTCAGAACAGAGACTGTTGAAAACATCCCTCGGTTCAGAGCGCGTCGCGCCGTTCGTTCCTCAGACTGGAGTGTTTAATAAAGTTTCAGACGAGTAGACTCGTGTTTGCGCGACACGGTGATGTGATCACGCTGTATAAGGGATTTATTTACTGAAAATCCGATCATGCTGTGTGTGAATATAAAGTGTGAGACTTTAGAACAGCGGTAGATCACACACGTTACTTTCTCTTTCTTCTAACAGGCTCCCAGTGAACACACACTGTAGGTGCATATGTATATTTATTCATGCCCAAGGTGTGTGTTGTAGTTGATGTAAACCACAGCAACTCAAATAAAATAAAATCTGTGATTCTGTCAGTCATTCAGTGAGCGATAGAACTGTGGATTTAAACACTAGTTAAACCGAAGAGCTGCTTTTACTGCTGAATCCAGATGATGTGTGTTTTCATACTTCAGCTGCCGAGTCACGTGACAACGGATGTGCTCGTCCGTGATCCACAGCATGTACGCCTAATCACGCATTTCCACATCACAAGAAATATAAGTAGTGATCTTGAGATAACAGGACAGAAAAATAAATAACTCTCGTCTTTTCTGGACTTCTGTAGAATACAGACGAGTTAAAACACTTCAGAGCCACATTCACTTGGTTTCTAATCTTTTTCTCCTGCACTTTTCATCTCCCCCTCAGGCTCTCTATATCAGCGGTGGTGATGTCATACCTGCAGAACCCTCAGCCCATGTCGCCGCCATGGTAACCAAGGTCATGACCCCAGGGGTCAAGAGGATCAAACACACAGATCCTGCTTCTGATCATCCAGCAAGCTCCTCCCTCTCTCTCCTGATTGGCTGAGAGCTGAACACACTGTAGATAGTATAAATGAGTGTGTGTGTGTGTGTGTGTGTGTGTGTGTTGGAACACTGTTAATATAAAATAAAGAGGAGTTTTTATTAACTTAATCACTGGTCTGTTATCGTTATGATGTAAACCGCTCGTACACACACGGGGCTGTGCAATACGGCGATGCATGTCGTAGAGCGATAGAAAAATGTCTGCTGATGGATATTTTCAGATATCGTATGTATATTGTCAGGAAAGCCTCTTTTCAGCAGCCGATTTTGTCTCTGATGTCGGAGCTACTTGCTGTGTGCTGTAACGAAACCAAGCATGGAGGAGTGACAGAGCGAAACTCCCCGCAACACTCCGACACAGAACCGGCATCAGCTCAGCTAAAAGACGAGGAACGTGTAGCTAAAAGGTGGTGCTTCTGTTGTGTAGACGCCGTCTGGGTAAAACAAATCAGCCCCTGGCCAGAAAGCGTTCCTGTGTAAGATACGCCGCAGACCAGTCAGGAACGCCTGCAGTTAATTTGTAGAGGTGATGTTTATCATCAATTTTAGAAACACACACACACACACACACACAAGAAGCTCACCTCAGCCGTGTTGGGCAGTGGGCGGAGTCACACTCCCTCATTCAGTTTTCGACTTGATCTCCAGCTCAGAATAAAAACTCTCTCATACTTTGTGTTTTTGTGATTGTAATGGTTTAACTTTGGCATTCTGAAATGTCACATTTTTTTGTAAACTTTAACTTTAAACTTATTATAATCAGGCAGTGAATCGGCATCGGCGCAGTAAACAGTTTGGTGTGTGTGTGTTAGTCTGGAGGTTTTCTCTGCTCAGACACACGGGTTTAGACAGTTTGCTCTTCAGAGTCATTCAGTATTAGTTCACATTAGCTTTACTTTTGGTATATATTTATTTTTCATTCATGTTCATGGTTCTTGTGTTGCAAATATAATGTAAAGATACAGCAATGTCACGGTTCATTTCCTGCTTCTGTTCAGTGTTTCAGTTCCTCCATTTTCTTCACCGATTTCTCCTGTCTCACTGATTTCCAGTGGCACTCATTAAAATCCAAAACCAAACTTTATTAAAGCTTACATTGACAGGTTAAGCCCTCTGTCACTGTCATTCTGTCATTATATTAACAGTGTGTCAGAATGTGAAGTACAAGTGCATCAGACACAATCATAATCATAACCATGACGACAGAGTGCTTTACTGTTTGATGATGATTTATTTGTCAAATCTCTGAATCTGCTCTGTTCGTTACCATACATGTATAATATAGCATGCAGGCTACACGGTAATTCTGTGACTGTTTTGTGGTGATAAATTCACATCATCTGTTTCTCTGGGTGCTTTTTTTTCCCTCCTCTGCACTCACTCAGTGTTTGTGCTCTCTGTGAATAAGTTATAGCATGCCCTGAATCTGATTTATATTTAATCAGTACACTTTCTGTACTAATATTTCAGCAGGTTTACTGTTTTCTCATTTTTTTCTTTTAATCACACCCCTGACCTCTTGCCACAATTATTTCATTGTCCCTCTATCTTCTCTTTAACTGTGGCACGAGCCTAGTCAGTTTATTTTTAAAAAAATGTTAACGTTCTTCGTAAACTTTAACAATGCACTTTTAAGAAATCACAAATGTCTTACTGGTGAAGAAGATACAAGCTTCATGTACTTTGGTAGAGAAAAGCAGTTTCTCATGAGAACTGACAGAGCAAGCCTGGTCTGAAAAGAGACAGTTTATGAATGAGGAATGTGTGCTTAGTGATTTTCCACATCAGTCACATCAGTCTTCTGGATTCACACACACACATATTCTCTTATTTTCTTATAAGATTATTTTCTAATTGATAAGAACATTCCAACATAGTCATGCTTAAATACTGATTTAACAGTCACACTCTCTTCATGCACTTCTTAGGCCTTTGATGAATTCAAACATTTCTTATCACGTTGATTATTTAAACTTTTGATTGGACCTGATGGATTACATAATAATCATACTTACACCATACTCTGAAAAATTCTTCTATACACGTCGAGAAATAAAAACACAACGTATGTGATGTTTAGGTTGATTTGATTGGCTTACTTTCTCTTGACTAGACCGTAGACGGTCTCTGATTGTCCTGAGAGATTAAATGAGCATAATATTGCGAGTTAAACTTTACGTCTATAGAAAATGGGCGCAAATCTTTATTGCCAACATTTTTTTTGACCGTGTTCACAGCAGCATTTTAGAGGTGGATAGAAAAAAAGCGCAGGTTTGAGCCAGGCAGCGAGGAGATGAGAGTTTTCCTGGCCTGACCCACTGATGTGGATTTAAAGTGGATGAATTTCATCCCCTCTGCAATGAAAGGAGATGACCAGCAGGGGGAGACACTGAACTGAAGAAAACCTCAATCTGCTGAAGGAAACACTGAGTGAGTTTAGAGAAGTTTTACACAAGCTACAGTTAACACATTTGTTTTTAATTAATTTTCATTACTGAAGTGACAGAAAAGCCAGAAACCCACAGGACTGTGTGTGTGTGTGTGTGTGTGTGTTCTGACAGTCCCGTGCTCAGACAGCAGTGGAGGATCAGACAGACAGGGAGATGATCTTTACAGAGATCATGTGGAAACTGCACTCAGAGGAAGCTGCACTGATGGAGCTGATCAAAGCTCTGGAGAACGCTGACATGAGTCAAACCGAACGAATTGTGGAGCAAGTGATGGCAGGAGTTTGCTGATCTGGAGCAGCTTTCACACGCACACACACACACACATATAATCACATCCACTTCCTCCAGGTAACACTCAATGTCTGATCAACAGAGGAGTTAGGAAACAAGATGAATTAGGAGTAGGATTAGGATTAGGTGAATTATGTACGAGTTGAACAGGATCGAGCCCGCCCCTTCCTTTTCCTCAGGAAAAGTTCCTCAGCAGTTTTCTGAACAGATTATAATCAGAATTTTTCACAAACAGCACAACATTTTTAACAAAGAAATACAACTACATATCAGTTATTTATTAGTGCTGATGCATTTATTCCACTTTCTTTATGTAATCAGTTTGCACTAATGACATCAGTGTGACGTAAAATGATAAAGTGTTTATAGGTTTTTAATTAAATACCGATGAAAGTCCACTAAATTTATCACTTTAATCTGTGTTTAATATTTTACAGATTAAAAGGGAAATATTTTCTTTAAGACTTCTGTATGGAAATAAAATAAGTGGATTAGATTTCAGGTTAAAGTGATCTTATATAAAAAGCTCCTGATTTCAGTAAGATCACTTTTAGTTTTTAATGAATGCTACTAAGATAAATCGTGTGTGTGACTGAATGTTATGCTGTTGCTCTCTGGTATCTGTGTGTTCGTGTCTGTGTGTGTGTGTGTATGGGTGTGTGTGTGTGTGTCTGTGTGTGCCTGTGTGTGTGGGTGTGTGCCTGTGTGTGTGTTTGTGTCTCTGTGTGTGTGTGTGTGTGTGTGTGTCTGTGTGTGTGTGCATGCTCCATCCAATCAGAACGGTAGACTGTAGACTGGATGTGAGCAGAGACTCAGCAGAAATAACAGCACAGCAGCTCTTCCTCACCTCTTCATCACAGAGGAATACTTTTACAGAGCAGAAACAGAGTGCCAGGACACACACACACACACACACAGTCACCGTATGGGAGATATGATGCAGTATGTGAGAGAGGAAGAGTGTGTTTTCCGCCACTGAAGAGCAGGAGTCTCACGGACAGCTGTTCCACGACCTCTGCTCCACGGCCAGGTGAATCTCAGGTGTGTGAACTGTGAGACATGTGAACATGAACTCAGTGTACCTCTGTAATAAACAGTGTGTATTCGATGCGATGTTTTAATGCTATTCACAGCATTAATCAGTGATTTAACAGCATAGCTACAAACATAATGCCCATTATAAAATGTTTGATCGACATGTGGGGTGGATGATCCTATTCTCAGACACACACACGTACACACACAGCATTGACAGAATTCAGTGTGATGAGCCGGCTGTAGGATTGAAGCTCAGGGTTAGAGCGACTTTGTGTGATTCATTTGTGGCTGACATTTTGCTCTAATAAATGATAACCTCACAAAATTCCTAGATAGCAATGCTGACGTGCGTGCATGTGTGCATGCGTGTGTTCGTGTCTGTCCATGTGTGTGTCTGTGTGTGCGTGTGTGTATGTGCACGTGTGTGTGTGTGCGTGTACGTGAGTGACTGCATGCTCAGCAGGGTTTCCTAGCTGCAATGTGTTTTTAGCAGCATTATTGTGACTGTGGCTAAAAGTGGACACAGCAGAAGACACTAATGAGGGCCTACTGTGTGTGTGTGTGTGTGTGTGTGTGTCTCATTGCTGCCCATCCCTCAACCTTTCACTTCCTGTTTTCTTCTCTGTTTTCCTCACCACTGTCTCTGTCTATCTGTCTCTGTCACTAATAAAGCAGTGATGATGGCTCCGCCCTCCTGACAGGAAGTGAAACCCCTGTCTCACCTGCATCTCTGCACATTGAGTGTGATGGACAGTCCTCTGTTACCAGGCAACCATTTGCTGCCCCCTGTCAGGAGAAGGGGTGCACTGGTGGACCATCGTGATGTCATCAAAGCACACCAATCACACAAGCTACACAGCACACCACAGGCCAAACGCAGGGAGTGGGAGTGAGTATGGGTGGGGCTTGGGGGCAGGGTGAGGGGCAAGATGGGTGGGGTTTGGGGTGATGAGTGTGGAGTGATATGAGGAGTATGGGGTGATTTGGAGGAGTGTGAGGTGATGGGAGGAGTGTGAGGTGATGGGGGTAGTGTGGAGTGATGGGAGGAGTGTGAGGTGATGGGGGTAGTGTGGAGTGATGGGAGGATTGTGGTGTGATGGGGAAGGTGAGGAGTGATGGGAGGAGTGTGGAATGATGGGAGAAGTGTGAAGTGATTGGGAGGAGTGTGAGGTCATGGGGAGAAGTGTGAGGTCATGTGGAGGAGTGCGGAGTGATGGGAGGAGTGTGAAGTGATGGAAGGAGTGTGGTGTGATGGGAGAAGTGTGAGGTGATGGGAGGAGTGTGGTGTGATGGGGAAGGTATGGAGTGATGGGCGGAGTGTGGAGTGATGGGGAGGAGTGTGGACGGAGTGTGGGGTGATGGGGAGGAGCGTGGGCGGAGTGTGGGGAGACGGGGAGGAGTGTGGGTGGAGTGTGGGGAGACAGGGAGGAGTGTGGGGAGACAGGGAGGAGTGTGGATGGAGTGTGGGGAGACAGGGAGGAGTGTGGGGAGACAGGGAGGAGTGTGGATGGAGTGTGGGGAGACAGAGAGGAGTGTGGGGAGACAGGGAGGAGTGTGGGGAGACAGGGAGGAGTGTGGGGAGACAGGGAGGAGTGTGGATGGAGTGTGGGGAGACAGGGAGGAGTGTGGAGAGACAGGGAGGAGTGTGGATGGAGTGTGGAGAGACAGGGAGGAGTGTGGATGGAGTGTGGGGAGACAGGGAGGAGTGTGGAGAGACAGGGAGGAGTGTGGGCAGAGTGTGGGGAGACAGGGAGGAGTGTGGACGGAGTGTGGGGAGACAGGGAGGAGTGTGGGGAGACAGGGAGGAGTGTGGGGAGACAGGGAGGAGTGTGGATGGAGTGTGGGGAGACAGGGAGGAGTGTGGGGAGACAGGGAGGAGTGTGGATGGAGTGTGGGGAGACAGGGAGGAGTGTGGGGAGACAGGGAGGAGTGTGGATGGAGTGTGGGGAGACAGGGAGGAGCGTGGATCGAGTGTGGGGAGACAGGAAGGAGCGTGGATGGAGTGTGGGGAGACAGGGAGGAGCGTGGATGGAGTGTGGGGAGACAGGGAGGAGTGTGGATGGAGCGTGGGGAGACAGGGAGGAGCGTGGATGGAGTGTGGGGAGACAGGGAGGAGCGTGGATGGAGTGTGGGGAGACAGGGAGGAGTGTGGAGTGTGGGGAGACAGGGAGGAGTGTGGATGGAGCGTGGGGAGACAGGGAGGAGCGTGGATGGAGTGTGGGGAGACAGGGAGGAGTGTGGATGGAGTGTGGGGAGACAGGGAGGAGCGTGGATGGAGCGTGGGGAGACAGGGAGGAGTGTGGATGGAGCGTGGGGAGACAGGGAGGAGCGCGGATGGAGCGTGGGGAGACAGGGAGGAGTGTGGATGGAGTGTGGGGAGACAGGGAGGAGCGCGAATGGAGCGTGGGGAGACAGGGAGGAGCGTGGATGGAGTGTGGGGAGACAGGGAGGAGCGTGAATGGAGTGTGGGGAGACAGGGAGGAGCGTGGATGGAGTGTGGGGAGACAGGGAGGAGCGTGGATGGAGTGTGGGGAGACAGGGAGGAGTGCGGATGGAGTGTGGGGAGACAGGGAGGAGTGCGGATGGAGTGTGGGGAGACAGGGAGGAGTGTGGGGAGACAGGGAGGAGTGTGGGGAGACAGGGAGGAGTGCGGATGGAGTGTGGGGAGACAGAGAGGAGTGTGGGGAGACAGGGAGGAGTGTGGGGAGACAGGGAGGAGTGTGGGGAGACAGGGAGGAGTGTGGGGAGACAGGGACGAGTGCAGATGGAGTGTGGGGAGACAGGGAGGAGTGCGGATGGAGTGTGGGGAGACAGGGAGGAGTGTGGGGAGACAGGGAGGAGTGTGGGGAGACAGGGAGGAGTGCGGATGGAGCGTGGGGAGACAGGGAGGAGTGTGGATGGAGTGTGGGGAGACAGGGAGGAGTGTGGATGGAGCGTGGGGAGACAGGGAGGAGTGTGGATGGAGTGTGGGGAGACAGGGAGGAGTGTGGATGGAGTGTGGGGAGACAGGGAGGAGTGTGGATGGAGTGTGGGGAGACAGGGAGGAGTGTGGATGGAGTGTGGGGAGACAGGGAGGAGTGCGGATGGAGTGTGGGGAGACAGGGAGGAGTGTGGATGGAGTGTGGGGAGACAGCAATAGACATATTAAACCATCTCTCTGAAACAATGCAAGATCACTGATGAGGTTTTTCCTGGCAGCTCACTCCTCACTTCTTTTTCCTCACTCCTCACTTCTTTTTCCTCACTCCTCACTTCTCGTTCCTCATTCCTCATTCCTAACTCCTCGTTCCTCACTCCTTGCTCCTCGTTTCTCATTCCTCACTCCTCGTTTCTCATTCCTCACTCCTTTCTCTTCACTCCTCACTCATCATTCTGTACTCTTTGTTCTTCACTCCTCGTTTCTCACTAATCTTTCCTCACTCCTTTCTCCTTGTTCCTTGATAACACGAAATAACACACAATGACCTGTCTCTGTCTCTCTCTGTATCCTTCTCTCTGTGTCAGTATTTCTCTCTCTCTCTCTCTCTCTCTCTCAGTTCATTATGGTAATGATGATGACTCGGCTCTGTGCTGACGATGCGGTCGCTCAATTAGACTTAATGGACTTAATCATCACTCTCACACTGCGCCTAACACACACACACACACACACACACACACACACACCAACTAATCAGTAGGCATAATTGTAATTGTAATGAGAAGTGTGTTACTTAGTGTATGTCACAGCTCCCACCTGGGCCACACCCACCTGGAAGTATGCAACAAATTTAAGGTGTGAATACAGGATGGAGAAAGCTTAGTTTTAGACAGAGAAAGAGAAACAGAAAGAGAAAGAGAGGCAGAGACAAAGAGAGAGAGATACACAGGTAGAGAGAAACACAGAGAGAAATGGAATATATACATTTATAAATATATATATATATATATATATATATATGTGTGTGTGTGTGTGTGTGTCACTCCCTTTTATTCTTTCCCCACCTTTCTCCTCATCTTTTTCTCATCTCTCCAACCACTTCTTTCCAATGTTCTTTCCTTCTCCACTCCTCCATTATTTCTTTTCATATCTCTCCATTTCATTCTTTTCTCATGTTTTATTTTTGTGTCTCTCAATTATTGCTTTCTCATTCATGTCCATTTCTTGCTCTTGTTCTCTACCTTTATCTCTATCCATCTGCCCTTTTCTCTCCTTCCATTTTTCTATGTCTCTTTTTCTCTCCATCTCTCTCTATACCTCCACCCACTTCTCTCCTTCCCTCTTCTATTCCTCTCACTCTCACTCTTCTTTCTCCAGTCCTCCCGTCACCAGGGGTAAATATTCTGCAGCCACATGACTCAGATCAGATGACGAAGAGTGTGTGTGTGTGTGTGTGTGCGCGCTGTCACTCATCTATTTCTCCTCTTTCCTGATTGGATGGTTTCCAGTCTGCACCAGGCTCTTTTCTCAATGAAGAGCTCAGAGTGTGTGATTTACGCTTTGCAACGTAAGCAGAGTTCATACACACACGCACACACACAAACACGCACACACACATACACACACACACTGGGCAGTAGCCTCTCTCTCTCTGGCACAGGGAAGCGTGACTCAGTGGACGTATTGATTATGAAATGCATAAAAGCAGATTTATATAGGAGAGAGAGAAAGACACAGAGAGAGAAACAGAGAAAGACAGAGCAAGTGATATGGAGAGAGGGCAAATGAGGGAGGGAAAGAGAGTGAGACGGAAAGAGAGAGTTTAAGTAGTCACTTTATCACTGTCTCATTTGCTTCTGCCGCTTGTCCTATTTAACACACAAACACACACACGCGGTAGCTACTAAACACTGACCTTTTTAAATTTTCTGTAAAGATTAGACATGTTTTTTTATTTCAATACTTCATTTGTAGAAATGGGGAGTGGGATATTAAGAAAAAGGAGACCACACACACACACACACACACACACACAAACACATGATACACACCACTAGGACAATGAACACCAGCTCTGACGTTAGGGCCTTCCTCATGGGTCCATGTCACTTCCACCACTTTTTTGGTCTAGAAAGGAGAAATGTGGAACCTTCAGTAAAATTCAGAGCAGCCCATAAATACAAGTATCTGGACTTTGGTGGACGTTTAGGCATAGTCTCTAACAGCTTCCACTTTCCTGTGGTTTTAGAAGCTGATGGCTGATCCAACCCAGAGTAGTGCACTTTGAGCCTGGTCAATAAAACCCCTCATGTTGTCTGCAACATCTTCTGGAGCTGGAACAGATGTTCTGCCACACCCTCAGAGAAGGTTGGTGTATCAGTGGAACTCAAAGGCAGGACCTGATACTGCCAGTATTCCATCTTCAGATCCACTGTGGAAATATGAAACCATTTTTCAAAGTGATCGCAGAACCTCATCAATCCATTCAGCTCTGTCACAGTGATGATGAAAGACAATTTGGAGACTTCTAGTTCCAGCATTTTAAGAACCTCCTTTTTGTTTGTTTGCCCTAGATCTCAGGAGTTTGAAATCCACCCCTTCTCAAGGTGATGTGTCAGAGCAGGAAGAAGTTCACTGTTAATGTGCTGTCCCAGGTTAATGTGTGGTCCCAGGATGTCACAGGCAAATCTGACCATGTGAGGGTCGGGACCAGGACACGGTCCTGTGCACACGGGGCCTGTGCAGTGCTGCAGCTTGTGCTGTCCACATATTGGTTGACACAGTTGTCTTCTGTCAGTGATGTCCAGCAATCCTCAAGGGTGTACCAGGAATAACAATTTGAATGAGGTTTAAGGCTCTAAGATACCTCAAGAATCATGATTTTCATGTAAATGAACAGGAAATCCCAAACAGGTGCATCCTCTGTGATCATCTGATTTAACTGCTTTATCAGTCTATGTGTGTGTGAATGCGGGGTCAGGGTTGAAGAGGACTGTAGTGGTTTATTGAAAAATATCTGCATGTGATCTGTTGCTCTAGGAATTTGAAGTAAGGTGTATCTGCTACTTTCTAGAGGCAAGACAGAAGAGGAGATGTTTGACCATTTAACAGAGGAAGGTGAGAGAAGGAAGAGTATGACCTTCATGTAGTACTAATGTGTCAAATATACTGTATGTCTTTTAATTATCTTCATGTTCTTTCATGCTTTAGTCATATAGATTTCTGTATTTTCATATTTTCACATCCAGCCTCTCTTCAAAATGCACCATTCTACAATGAGTCAAGATCAGACATGGATTTTGTAATGGTTTCATCTGCAGAAGTTTGCACAGTTCAGTCATGACTTCCAATATAAAACGTGTGCCCTGGAGAATATCTCATTAAGGCTTGCACACGTGTGGTGAGGAAAAAACCCTCCTCAGCAAAGTGGTTTTCAATATGTTCAGGACAACTTCAGGATACCTTCTACTGTAGACCACCATCACCATCTGTTCTGAATGCAGCAGCAGTCTTACCAGATCCTTCCACAGGTGTCTGATGGACACCTTAATGATTGAAAGTAGCACAGTTGTATTCAGCAGGAGCTTCCAGGTCATGTTCTCTGGAAGGTAGAGTGTCACTGACAGAAGTGGTAGACATCTGAAATACTGAAAGTATCCCTGGATGTTTAAGCACAGTAGCGGAATGGACTCCTCCCAGTGCTGAAATAATAAAGGGCGCTGGTCCATGTCAGCGTCTGGAGGAACAGCTCCGTGGTAGTGACCTACAAAGTGACATTTCTTAAATTTCAAAAGTGACATCTTTGGGATTCGGCAATGGTGAGGTCTGTGTACGTGTGTGTGTGTGTGTGTGTGTGTGTGGCAATGACGGTGTTGGTTTGTTGCAGTTTAGTAAAATCATCTGCAGCCTGCATCTGCTGAAACAAGCAGAACTAGTTTCCTCACCTGGTCTCCTTCACACACACTCGCACAAGTAGTGTGTGTGTGTGTGTGTGGAAACAAGGACGTTCAGTTTTAGTTCCACCTGCTCCAGAAACAACAGCAAAACAGGCCATCTGTCTTTCTGTATTTCTCTTCCTCTCTGTCTCTCTGACTTTCACTCCATCTGTCTCTCTCTTTCTCTCCTACACATCCTAAATATCTATTTCTAAAAATTAAATCTTTCATTGTATCAGTGTGTGTGTGTGTGTGTGTGTGGCTGCAACAAAACTCTTCAATTTGGTTTATTAAAGACAGAAAGAGCAGCACAGGTTCTGTTGGCACTGATGGAAGGATGAATTAAAAAGAGAGGCAGAAACATATATATAGAGAGAGTAATTAGCTGATTGGAGTTTTTTGGCTAGTAGCGCTGTTTTCCCGAGAGACTGAGTGTGTAGTAATTGATGAGCTGATTGATCGGGTGAGAGGAGGGAAGGGGGAGGGTAAGGGGCAGGATGAGGGACGTAGAGAGAGAGGAGAGAGAGAGTGAGAGTGAGAGAGAGAGAGAGGGAGACTATGCACTGCTGCTCTCAGCTCTAATGGATCCAGTCCTGGTGTAAAGTAAGCAGTCTGCTGTGTAGAATCAGCACTTACACACACACACACACACACACACAGACACAGACACATACGCAGACAAAATGTAAACCAACAGTGCAACACATACCAACACCAGCAAAGTGTTGAGCTGCACTGTTTGTAAACACAAAGGGTTGCGTCCCAAACTGGCCCATGTTCCCTACTGTTCTTGTTGACTAGTTCACTCATTGACAGTTCACTTTCATTTATCATTTTGTTTCATATTATTCATTTTTAATTTATCGTCTAATTTTAAATGAACTTATAAAAAATGAGCCAGTTATTCTGCTCAGGCACTGAACCATCAATGCTGCTAGTTATTAACAAGGTGCAGTTTGGGAGTTCTCAGATTTTCTCCAAATCAGGGATGAATGTGGCTGTGATGTCAACTCAAAGCTAATGTTGCACATACCCTGCCATGGGGATTATGTGATCAGTCATCACATCACACTCATCACGTTCATCTCATCCATCACGTTCATCGCATCCATCACACTCATCACATCCATCACGTTCATCGCATCCATCACACTCATCACATCCATCACACTCATCACATCACAGTGATTACATCCATCACACTCATCACATCCATCACACTCATCACATCCATCACGTTCATCGCATCCATCACACTCATCGCATCCATCACACTCATCACATCCATCACGTTCATCGCATCCATCACACTCATCACATCCATCACACTCATCACATCCATCACGTTCATCGCATCCATCACACTCATCACATCCATCACACTCATCACATCACAGTGATTACATCCATCACACTCATCACATCCATCACACTCATCACATCCATCACACTCATCACATCCATCACGTTCATCGCATCCATCACACTCATCACATCCATCACACTCATCACATCACAGTGATTACATCCATCACACTCATCACATCCATCACACTCATCACATCCATCACGTTCATCGCATCCATCACACTCATCGCATCCATCACACTCATCACATCCATCACGTTCATCGCATCCATCACACTCATCACATCCATCACACTCATCACATCACAGTGATTACATCCATCACACTCATCACATCACAGTAATTACATCCATCACACTCATCACATCACACTCCTCACATCCATCACACTCATCACATCACACTTACTACACTTATCACACTTATCACACTTATTACACTTATCACACTCATCACATCACACTCATCACATCACACTTATTACACTCAACACATCCATCACACTCATCACATCACACTCATCACACTCATCACATCACACTTATTACACTTATCACACTCATCACATCACACTCATCACATCACACTTATTACACTTATCACACTCATCACATCACACTCATTACACTCAACACATCAATCAGACTCATCACATCACACTCATCACATCACATCCATCAGACTCATCACATCACACTCATCACATCACACTCATCACACTCATCACATCCATCACACTCATCACATCACACTCATCACACTCATCACATCCATCAGACTCATCACATCACACTCATTGCATCCATAATACTCATCACATCCATCACACTCATCACATCACACTCATTGCATCCATAATACTCATCACATCACTCATTACATCCATCACACTCATCCATCACACTCATTGCGTCCGTTACACTAATCACATCAATCACACTCATCACATTAATCACATTCATCACACTCATCACATTAATCACACTCATCACACTCATCACATCACAAGACAAAAGAAACAGACAGACTCAAACTTCACAATCTGCTACTATAATAATAATAATAATAGTAATAATAATAATAATAATAATATGTGTATTTTAGATTTCTGGTTCTGGTTCACTGAATGAACTGAGAGATAGAGAGAAGTAGAAACAAATCTGAGTGCAATGTCCCTTTATCTATCTATCTATCTATCTATCTGTCTCTCTCTCTCTTTCTCTCTCTCTCATTCTTTCTTCCTGTCTGTTTCTCTTTCTGTGCTGAGTACTGCTGTTCCTGCAAAAACCCAATTCTGCTCGATTCATCACACACACTCTCAATTAAGCACTAAACACACAGTCGTGTGTGTGTGTGTGTGTGTGTGAACAAGCTTTAATGAAGTTTTTGGAACACTGAGTGTTGTTCTCACTGAGAAAGAAGAAAACAGAGACAAAGAGAATGATGTACAGACAGACAGATAGATAGAAGTGTGTAGCAGCTATATGAAAAGTGTTGGAAAGACAGACAGAGAGACAGACAGATGTGTGATATCATTAATTTCTAACTAAATGAATAAATAGTGAAATGGGTTCAGACCCGAATGTAGACAAATGCACACTGTACACACCTGTTTGCTGATTAAAATAAAGTCAAGGGGACAGAATTAGATCCCCTCCTAGCCCCAAACACGCTGCCCCCTCCAACATCTCCTGTGTCCCCAGTGATGTCCATCTAGAGAGAGAGAGAGAGAGAGAGAGAGCTGTAGGACAGCAGTTATGAAATATTAAGCAGCAGAAAGATGACAGAACACCATCTAGTCATAATGTAGGACAGAGTGTGTATGTGTGCATGTCTGTGTGTGTGTGTGTTTATCGTGCTTCATGCTAAGCTCAATCAAAAACACCATCTGCTGGTCTTAATATTTCTAAAGAGCACAGCAAGATACACACACACACAAATACACATATGTACACACACACCCACACACATATATATGTATATATATATATATATATATGTGTGTGTGTGTGTGTATAGCGTGAGAATGTGTGTGTCTCTCTGTCTGTCTGTCTGTGGTTCCCTCAGAGACCAGCAGTGCTGCCTTCTTCTCTCTCTCTCTCTTTTGTGTTGTCAGTCTCAGTGTTAGCAAGGAGAGTAAATTGAATAAAATGGCAGGTGTGTGTGTGTGTGTGTGTGTGAGAGAGAGAGATAGTGTCTTTGTGTGAGTGTGTGTGTGGAGGAGGGAAGTACCGGGTGCTTCCTTCAGGGCTGCCGTGTGAATGCTCCCTGAATAACAATGATGTTCACACACACACACACACTCTCTCTACAGTCAGCTCTAATACACAAGCCTCTCTCTTTGACAGTGAGAGAGGATATCATGTCCAGTAATGTGTGTGTGTTTATGTGTGTGTGTGTGTTTATGTGCGTGCATGTGTGTGTATGCGCGTGCATGTGTGTGTGTGTGTGTGTGTGCGCGCGCATTCTCCTGGCCATTTTCCCGCCACTCACCTCCTCTACCTCCTCTTTATCGGGAACACGCCCTTTTCTGACATCATCACTACGATAGTGTGCTTCTGGATCTCACACACACACACACACACACACACACACACACACACACACACACACACACACACCCAAGAATTTAATCTCAGAATCATGAGAATCTCTCCAAACTGGCAACCCTGCAGCCTCCTGCCAGCTATCGACCGGTCCAGACTGATGCACATTATTTTACTTCTAATCCATATGATTTGTCCTGAAATCCAGTAAAAGCCTCCGATGGATCTGTACATTTAACTCACATTTCCATTCAGTTTGAATATTTAACTCCAGTGTTAAAGAGAATGTTTCATTTTGTGTTTTTGTGTGATGTTTACTGAACTCAGTGAGACAGATCTGTTAACCTAACACAATAATAACACTTGTATTATGTAAATTTTATATTTGATTAATTTTGAATTTAATTTGATAAAAGAATGTTTTTGACTGAGTGTTTGGTGAGCTGGTGTAAACTACAGCACCACTGCCTGGGCAGCAGGCTGGCAGCCCGGAGCTGCAGCTCTCAGGTGGAGTGTGTTATTAGATCTAAAGCTCTTCAGGTGTAATTGGGTTACAGAGTGGAGATGGTTCAGACCGAACTGGGCGGGTTTTAAACCGGAAACAGTCACATCAATCTGGCAACAAGGCTGAGTGTGGAGGAGAAATCACTGTGAGCTTTCAGATTCTGTGGATTTGCTCAGACACAGTCGATCTCTTCATCATCATCTTCTTCTTCTGTTATTCGGTAACATTCCCCCGAAGCGCGAGCCCCATCACTGAAGGGAAACCAGCTCCGCGTGGACAGAGCTGTTTTTTTTAGGTGGTGTGTGTGTGTGTGTGTGTGTGTGTGAGATGCGCTGAGGAAGAGGAGGGGGTGTTCCTGTAGCTCGGTTCCTCGGTTGCTCTGCGCGCTCCTGACTCGAGCTCGCGCCACAAACCCCACGCGCTCCTGATCTGAAGCGATGCGGATTATTTTCCGCTTTTTCTCTCCGGATGTGTGGCGCGCGCGCGAGACAGAAAATAAATAACGAGAGCATCACAATCTGACTTCGGTGGGGATTTTATTTATTATTATTATTATTATTATTATTATTATTATTATTATTATTACTTCCCCCCTTTCCTGTTCCCGAGCGCGCGCTCGCATCACTCATCGCCATTAGGAGAAACGGAATGGGGAAAAAAGCTTAATTTCCTGCGCGCACGCTGTTGTGAATGAGCTCCATCCGGTACCGGAGAGTTTGGACTTGGATATCCACGCATCATCATCATCATCATCATCGTCATCCTCCTCCTCCCTTTTCTCCTCATCAGCCGCTGCGGATGTTACAGAATTAAATAAATTATTGCCGGTGTTTTCCGCCCTGTTCTGCGCTCGGTGCGCTCGCGCTCGCAGGGAGGGAGACTCGGTGACTCGGTGTTCGGTATCGCGATGCTGAGAGGGGCGGTATCTCCACGGCTCGGGGCGCGCGGAGGCTCAGGAGCGAGCAGCTGAGTGATGAGGATGAGGACGCGGCGCTGTGGAGGAGGAAGAAGATAAGCAGCAGCAGCAGCAGCAGCGTTTCACGGGTTCGTGCTTTTCTTCATTTGTTTTATAGCGCGAGACAGGACCGCTTCCCGTAACTGTAGCTGTGTGCACGCGAACTCTTCTCTTTGATCTTTGATCCAGGTTTTATGTGATGTTATGTGATCCGCGCGCAACTCGCTGAAATGTTTTTCGTTTTTTTTGCCTTGTGTCCGTGAGCGCGTGAGTGCGGCGGTGTGGGGTTCCCGCATCTCTGTAACGGCGCTGTTTGTGTGTTTATTTATTTGTTGGGCGTGTGTGTGTGTGTGTGTGTGTGTGTACAGGATGGCGCGGTTCGGAGAGCCCGGTGTGCCCGGTGGGGGCTCGGTGGCCCGGGGCGGAAGCAGGCAGGGAACTCAGCGCGTGTACAAGCAGTCAATGGCGCAGAGAGCGCGCACCATGGCGCTGTATAACCCCATCCCCGTGCGCCAGAACTGTCTCACCGTCAACCGCTCTCTCTTCCTGTTCAGCGAGGACAACGTGGTCCGGAAGTATGCCAAGAAGATCACAGAGTGGCCATATCCTTCACCAAGGGGTGGGGGGGTGGGGGTGGGGGGGGGGGGGGGTATGAATAAAACACACACACAGCATCGTTCAGTAGTAGTGAGTCAGAGAACTTGTGTTATCTCGCATTTGTGTCTCCTCTCATTATCAGCTTTAATTACTACGCACCTAGGTGCGTGTGTGTGTGTGTGTGTGTGTGAGAGAGAGAGAGAGAGAGAGAGAGAGAGAGAGAACTTTATGAACACAAAAGGATTCTGGAATATCCTGTAGGGACCTTACTGCAAAGGTTCTTAAACATTAATGGCTCCAGAAAGAACAATAATTTTATTAAGAATCTCTACTGGAACCAGCCAGCATCATTCATATTATTATTATTATTATTATTATTATTATTATTAGCATGTGTAAGCCACATATGATGTGATCAGAAGCCAGGTCTGTGTTCAGAAGCCAGGGTGCTGCGTGGGTGTGTGAGGGCTCCTGCTGGTCTGAGTTGGGCTGTGTGTGTGTGTGTGTGTGTGTGTGTGTGTGTGTGTGTGTGGTTGCTGATGTCAGCACATGGGTCCATAGCAGAGCTTTCAGAGCTGAGTGGAATGGAGGAGGAAAGAGAGATGAGAAGGAGATGAAGATTGAGTGCAGTGTTACTGCTGATCTGCGATCAGAAACTATAATTATTATTATTATTATTATTATTATTATTATTATTATTAATAATTTCTCAGCTTCCCAGTGGAGAATGAACTGATTCCAGATCAGCAGTGTTAATGCATATAATGAATGAGGCATGATGAAGGAAACAGACAGTATCTGGTCACTAACACTGATCCCAGATCAGCACTTCAGGTTTATGTGTAATCAGTTTCCTGTTACTCTGTTGCTGTTATTCTGTTTTATAAGCTATTAAAAGTCAGAAACTGATTCCAGATCAGTGTTGGAGAGAATGTAAATGTCATTTTTATAACAGCTCTTGTCTTTTTTCAACCTTGCTACAAAATACCTGGAGCTAAAAATCCTGTAAAAACTTTGTAAAATGAGAAAGTCTCAGCTCCATTCAGTAGAGTTCACTCAGTTCGTTTAGTTCAGTTCAGTTGAGCTGCTCTTTCTCAGCTGGTTTGTGTCTGCTTCACACTGATATCACTATAGCGTGTTTATGCTAATGTGTGAGGGCTAGCGTGTTGACAGTATAATACTAACCCAGGGTTCTGTGTGATGTTTGGTTCTGTGTTGTTTAGTTATCTAATTAATTTAATATTCATTTAATTTCATTCAGCTGGTAAAGTAACTTTAACATTAACTCAAGCTTCTGAACTGAATCCATTGAGAGGAAAGTCGGGTTCTGAGTGTTCATGAAGCCAATCAGACAGAACCACACTGACACCTTCTGATTAATGCTGCATTCCACCAGAACGTTTATTCTCTAATATACATCTATTTCTCTGCACGGTTCTCTTGCTCTGTCTGTCTGAGACCATCTGTTCCTCGCTCTGTTCTCTGTGTGCTGTCGCTGTCCTGCAGTTCTGTTGGACACAACACTCACGTTTCTATCAGTCACTTCACTGTGCTTCTGTTAGATTTCCTGAATGCAGTTCTCTTAGAATCTCTAATATTTGGAATTTTGATTTCTGGATTTGCTTTTTGAAGTTCTGTTGCATTTGATGGTTGTGGTTTTGTTACATTTGCTTTTTGAGAAAGAAGAGCTGAGGTAAAAGGGGAGGAGTTTAGTAACAGAAGAGGAGTTTAGGACAGGAGGTGGAGTTTAGGAAAGGAGATGGAGTTTAGTAAAACAGGAGGTGTTTAGTAAAAGAGAAGGAGTTTAGGACAGGAGATGGAGTTTATTAAAACAGGAGGGGTTTAGGACAAGAGGATGGGATTAGAATGGGAGGAGAGATTTAATACAGGAGCAGGTGTTTATTACAGGAGAAGGGGTTTAGTACACCTGTCCTTACATACAGTACACCTGGTGTAATTAACATACAGTATGTCGTGTACGTGATACATGTATAGTCACAGTCCCGACCTCACACTCCACACATTCAGGATTTATTACATTGATTAAACCTCGCCTCAGTTTGTGTGTTTATTCTTCATTTAAAAACATTTGCATAGAATTGGAATACAGATTAATGTGTATATAATACTGACTGGAGACTGGAGATCAACTGTTGATCATTTGTGGTTAAATCACACACACACACACATAGGTTTTGGGTTACACTATACACTGTATGTTGTGACAAAATTGATGGTCTGTTGTGTGACAAAGACAAATAGCTGACATAATGAATATACACTGTGTGTGTGTGTGTGTAGCAGTGAAATACATACTGATGGCAGCTAAAACAGTGGCACCTGTTTTGTAGGATTATTGTCCACAGGAATCCACACACACACACACACACACACACACACACACAGATACACACTACCATGTGGGATATTTATGCTTCAGTGTGCAATTATAAGGAATGTGGTCACACACACACACTCACACACACAAATATACTGATCCCTGTAGACCAATGAACTCTGTGTGTGTGTGGCTATAGATCACTATTGATCCTGGATTTGAATGTCTGTTGTTGGTTACTATGGTAACCCTATAGGCCTAGATAGAAATCAGTCACCTTGCTCAATAAACAGACACACATCTGCTAGTCCTTGTCTAAAACAGCACAGGCCATCTGGCATCAACAGCCATGCCTCGGTCAGAGTCACTAAGCTCACATTTTCCCCCATTCTGATGTTTGATGTGAAAATTAACTGGAGCTCCTGACCTGAACTGGCATGATTTTATACATAGCACTGCTGCATCTAAATTGCTGATTGAATAATTGCATGAATGAGCAGGTTCTTGAGAATCTATCAAGGATAGTAAGACTATATGTGTGTGTGTTCCCGTGTAAATAGGACAGGCCTGTGGTGGCTGCTGCACTTCTGCAGAGAAAAATGGCATATCGGTAACGCGGCATGCTCTTAATTACTGTTCTCCTTTAAACCAGAGCGTGCACACACACATACACACACACACACACACACGTGTGACCTGATTTAATGAGCCTTTGGCAGTTGGGGAATACTCCTATAGTGTTAATTATCCTTGTGTGTATGAATGTTTCAGTGTGTGTGTGTTTGTGTGTGTGCATGTGTTACTGATGCAATGAACACTGCAGGTACAGTCAGGGGAAAAAGAAAATACACCTTCCTTCAATTCTATGTTTTTATTTATCAAGGCCTAAATAACAACTGTCTGGTCCTCACCAACTTCTATAAACAAACTAATAACCTCAGGTAACAACAACAACAACAAAAAAAAAACAACAGGTTTCAATATGTAGTCATTTTGTTTCCAAAAAGTAAACCAACATTCAGAAGCCAGTTGGTAAATAAGTACACCTTTCCTACTGCCACAATCATTAAGAGAGAAATTAGCAGTCAGGCGCTACTAGTGAAATGCTTAAAGATTATTTCATCATCGAGAAGTGTGACTACTTCTATAAAAGCAGAACTTTTGGCGGTTTGGTGTTTTGCAGCACTCAGGTGTGTGTTTACATAATTCTAAGAAGAAAGGACATCAGCCTTGACCTCAGAGAAGCAATTCTTGCTGCTCATCAATCTGGAAAGGGTTATAAGGCCATATCCAAAAAATGAAATTCACTATTCTACAGTGAGAAGGATTGTTTACAAATGGATATATAAAGAGATGTAAAGAAAAACACAAGAGCTACATCACGTGACCTACAGGCCTCTATAAACACATAAAATGTTTATGTTCATGGCAGCATAATCAGAAAAATGCTGAACAAGTATGGCTTTCAACGAAGGGTGGCTAGGAAAAAGCCCTTTCTCTCCAAAAAGAATATAGAGCACAACTTAGGTTTGTAAAATTGCATCTGCACAAACCAAATTCTGGAACAATTTCCTTTGACAGATGAGATCAAGGTGGAGATGTCTGCTCATCATGCACAGTGCCATGTTTGACAAGAATCAAACACAGCATATCACCACAAACACCCCACACCAGCTGTGAAGCCTGGTGGTGGAGGGCTGAGGATCTGGGATGTTTTGCAGCAACAGGACCTGGAAAACTTGCAGTCACTGAGACAACCATGAACTCCACTTTATACCAGAATATTGTTGAGACAAATGTGAGGCCATCTGTCCAGCAGCTTAAGCTGGGCTGAAATTGGGTCGTGAAACAGGACATTGATCCCAAGCACACTAGCACATCAACATCTGAATGGCTAGAGAAGAAAAAATGAAGGTGTTGGAATGGCTTAGTCAAAGTCCAGACCTCAACCCCATTGAGATGCTGTGGTGAGATCTTAAGAGAGCTGTGCATAAACGAATGCCCTCAAACATCAATGAACTGAAGCAATGTTGTAAAGAAGAGTGAGCCAAAATTCCTCCAAAAGGATGTGAGAGACTGATACCTGTAAACTCCTACAGAAAACATTTACTTCAAGTTATTGTTGCTACACGTGGTTCTGCATGTTACTGAGTTATAGGGTGGACTTATTTTTTCCCACCTGGTTTCTGAATGTTAGTTTACTTTTTTGGGAAAAAAAATGTTGAAATCTGTTGTGTTTTTGTTGTTACCTGAGGTTATTTGTTTGTTTATAGAGGAGCACAACTGTTATTTAGGCCCTGATAAATAAAAACATAGAATTGAAGGAGGATGTACTTTCTTTTTCCCATGACTGTATGTGTCCTGAGGTATCCAAATATTATCTTTCCCCACACCTCTCTCTCTGTTTCACTCACACACACACACACACACACACACAGAGCACTCTGATATTCTGCTGTCGGTGTGTGCTTCTGCTTCCATGCAGGCTTCATTACTCACTCAGGTTAAGAATAAACATTATTTTTTTAGAGAGAGTGAGAGATAGAAAGAGAGACAGATAGAGAGACAGAGAGAGAGAGAAAGAGAGAGAGAGAGAGAGAGAGAAAGAGAGAGAGAGAGAGAGAGAAAGAGAGAGAGAGAGAGATGGATGTATTGAGGTTGAGAAAAGGAGGGGAGAGACACAGATACAGGAATAGGGATATGGAAAAGGTCAGCAGAAAGAAACATGAAAGGAAAAAGAGTGGAAAAAAGGAGTGATGTAGGCTGAGAGAATCTGTTTCTGTTTTATCAATGTGACTCAGTCATCACCATCACCATCATCACCATCATCATCACTATTTTCATCATCATCATCACCATCATTATCATCACCACCACCACAATCATTATCATCACAATTACCATCATCATCATCGTCATCATCAACACCTCACTTCATGCTCAACACCATCATCATAATTATCATCATCATCACCTTGAACATCATCTTCATGATCACCATCTTCATCACCAACTAGCATGTGTATGTATTTTGGAACAGTTTTTTTTAGATTAAAAATAGATTAACAAAAAAGTACTACTTTAAGTACTTGTTGAAGAGGTAGGTCTTTAGTTTTTGTTTGAATGCAGCCAGTGACTCAGCTGTTCGGACAACCAGGGGAAGTTCATTCAGCCCCTGAGTGCAGGACAGAGAAGAGCCTTGACGCTGGTCTTCCTTGTACCATGAGAGATGGTGGATCCAGTTGCACAGTGTTACGAGCTCAGAGGGAGTGTGGTGCAGAGCAGGTGTGATAAGAGCTTTAAGGTAGGTGGGTGCTGGTCCATATTTGGTTTTGTAGGTAAGCTATGTGTTTTAAATCTAATGCAGCAACTACAGGAATCAGTGGAGGAAGCATAGCAGTGATTTGGTGTGGGAGAACTTGGGAAGATTGAAAAGAAGTCAGGTATTCAGGGGCAGGCCTACCAGGAGTGAGTTGCAGTAGTCCAGTTTCGAAATTACAAGAGACTGAACAAGCACCTCAGTAGAGAGAAATGTCCTCCTGATCCTCCTGATGTTGTAAAGGAGGAACTTGAATGACTGAGTCAGGTTAGCGATGTGAGGAGAGAAGGACAGTTGGTTGTCCAGAACTACACTGAGGTTTTGTGCAGCAACTGATGGTGAGATCTGGGAGTTGTCTAGGGAGATGCATCTCCAGGGATGTACTGCAGCTCAGTGTTGCTGGGATGACGTTTCAGCTGATGAGCTGCCATCCATGACGAGATGTCTGCCAGACTTGCTGAGAACTGTGCAGGAACATGAGTGTGTGAGAGAGGAAAAGAGAGAACAAGTTGAGTGTCATCAGCATAGCAGTGGTATGAAAACACATGTGAGGATGTGACCTCACCAAGAGATCGTGAATAGAGGATATGACCTCACTGAGAGAGCGGGTATAAAGGATTTGACCTCACCAAGAGAACGGGTATAGAGGACATGACCTTGCCGAGAGAGGAGGTATAGAGGATATGACCTTGCCGAAAGAAAGCGGTATAGAGGATATGACCTTGCCGAGAGAGGAGGTATAGAGGATATGACCTTGCCGAGAGAGGAGGTATAGAGGATATGACCTCACTGAGAGATCGGGTATAGAAGATATGATCTTGCTGAGATAGTGGCTATAGAGGATATGATCTTGCTGAGATAGTGGGTATGACCTCGCTGAGAGAACGGGTATAGAGGATATGATCTTGCAGAGAGAATGGGTATATAGGACATGACTTCGCCGAGAGAGCAGGTATATAGGACATGACCTCGCCAAGAGAGGAGGTATAGAGGATATGACCTCGCAGAGAGAGGAGGTATATAGGACATGACCTCGCCAAGAGAGGAGGTATATAGGACATGACCTCGCCGAGAGAGCAGGTATATAGGACATGACCTCGCCAAGAGAGGAGGTATAGAGGATATGACCTCGCAGAGAGAGGAGGTATATAGGACATGACCTCGCCGAGAGAGCAGGTATATAGGACATGACCTCGCCAAGAGAGGAGGTATAGAGGATATGACCTCGCAGAGAGAGGAGGTATAGAGGATATGACCTCGCCGAGAGAGCAGGTATATAGGATATGACCTTGCCGAGAGAGGAGGTATAGAGGATATGACCTTGCCGAGAGAGCAGGTATATAGGACATGACCTTGCCGAGAGAGCAGGTATAGAGAATATGACCTGGCTGAAATAGTGGGTATAGAGGAAATGATCTTGCTGAGAGAGCGGGTATAGAGGATGTGACCTCGCTGTAAGAGTGGGTATAGAGGATACGACCTTGCTGAGAGAATGGGCAAAGTGAAACTATAAATTCACGCTGTAACACTAAGCTCCATAACTCATGAGGATGGACAGGAGAGTCATGTGAATTTATTGAAAATGTGTAATACTGCTTTTGGACAATTTGTGATTTTGATAATAACAACCTTCTGCAAATTATTATGAGACATTTTATAGCTACTCTATATGGTCAAAAAGGATGTGGACACCTGACCCTCACACCCATATGTGGTTCTTCTCCAAACTGTTTTGCCACAAAGTGGGAAGCAGACAATTGTATAGAATGTCATTGTGTGCTGTGGCATTACAGTTTCCCTTCACTGGAACTAAGAGACTCAAACCTGTTCCAGCATGACAATGCCCCTGTGCACAAAGCGAGCTCCATGAAGACATGGTGTGTGAAGGTTGGAGTGGAAGAACTTGAGTGTCCTGCACAGAGCCCTGACCTCAACCCCACTGAACACCTTTGGGATGAACTGGAACACCGACTGAATCCCAGACCTCCTCGGCATCCCAACATCAGCGCCTGACCTCACTAATGCTCTTGTAGCTGAATGAACACAAATCCCCACAGCCACGCTCCAACATCTAGTGGAAAGCTTCCCAGAAGAGTGGAGCTCATTATAACAGCAAAGGGGGACTAATGCTGCATTCACCGTGTAAGTGGTAATTTGCAAGTTGTAATAAGGTCATTTCCCACCTCAGCACGTTCGCTGTGCAAAGTGAAAAAAAAAATTATGGACACTTCCACAAAAGCGTGTTTGTTGTTTGCTCTGTGAGAGCATGCAAAGCTACTTTAACTGCACTTTAACAGTTACAGGCCTGAGTGGCTACTGGTTCTGTTCTACTATAGTGATCTTCAGACATTCTTGCAATATTGGGGACTGAAACTGCAGCACAGCAACAACAGCAGACAGTAACAAGTAGTTTAGCAATAAGCTAGGTTGATGACTACTTTCTCAAAACAGTACATTAGCAAGTATGTTAGTATGATCACTGTTATAGATTTAACCAAGTACTGTGTCTGTATATTAACTGATCTAAAGCTAATACTGCTATAAACTCATTTAAAAGTAGAGAAAGGGGACTTTACACTGTTCACAGTTTGAGTGGCCATGTTGATTTGATGTCACTCCATAAACATGTTACTGGTAGTTGAGAAGACTACCCTTAAGTTGACAAGTTGAAATTTCTGCTCAGAGTGATTATTTTATTCTGTTTCTAAACTCTGGTCTTCATCACCATCGTCGTCAGTATATTCATCATCATCATCAACATCATCATCCATATCACCTGTGTATCTATCTCTCTGATTTATGCTGTGTCAGGAAGAGGAGGATGTCCTGAAGACAAGATGGAGAAGGAAAGTGTGAGAATATTGTATAAGATAAACATCCTGAGCTGAGACTGAGACAGACAGAAGAAGTGAGTGAGACTGTAAAATCTCCACAGAGTTGAGCAAGTGAAACACGAGATCACTAACCAAATAGAGAGAGAGAGAGAGACAGAGAGATAGACACAGAGAGAGACAGACAGAGAGAGACAGAGAGAAGTGGAGAGCAGTCTTTTATCAGTCTTGTATCTATTTTTAGTACCGAGCAGGAGGAAGGCTTTCTGTTTTTACACACACACACACACACACACACACACACACACTTTAGGACAGAGAGACATGGAGATACATCTTGCAATCATCTGTAAGTGTCTACTGTGTCTACTGAGAATTGTTTAACCAGAGTCTTTAAGTGTGTGGATGTGCATGTGGCAGATGTTTTCAACCTAGGGGTTGTCTGTTTACCTTTAATTTTTTCAGTAACTAAATCTGCAAATTCCAGAATTCTCTCTCTCTCTCTCTCTCTCTCTCTCTCTAAGTTGAACTGTGAATTATTAAGGGTCCATTATGAGTTGCAGCTTGCTAAGCACTCTGAATATGATTCTCCCCTAATGCACCAGAAAGAGATGGAGTGAGATAGAGAGAGTTGGAAAGAGGGAGAGAGAGAGAGATTGGGTTGTGAATGGAGGAAAATGATGGAGGAAGTTGGAGCGCTTAATGCAGAGCTCATCTTGTTGCCGTGGTAACCACTTTAAGCCTCCCAGTGTGCTAGTGCTAATCTTGTGATACAACAAACCTGTGTGTGTATCACTTCACATTTGTGCAGGTTCACATTCTACTGTCGCACCTGAAGGACATCGGGACATTCACTAGATTAGTTTCGGAAAAGTTGATTAGTGTTTGAGTAGTTATTAGATTTGAAAGAGTCATGTGTTTGAGTTACTCACTAATGTTTAGTGTTTGTGTTGTTTATTAGTGTTTGAGCTGTTCACTAATGTTTAGTGTTTGTGTTGTTAGTGTGTGAGCTGTTCACTAATGTTTAGTTTTTGTGTTGTTTATTAGTGTTTTAGCTGTTCACTAATGTTTAGTGTTTGTGTTGTTAGTGTTTGAGCTGTTCACTAATGTTTAGTTTTTGTGTTGTTTATTAGTGTTTGAGCTGTTCACTAATGTTTAGTGTTTGTGTTGTTTATTGGTGTTTGAGCTGTTCACTAATGTTTAGCTTTTGTGTTGTTAGTGTTTTAGCTGTTCACTAATGTTTAGTGTTTGTGTTGTTTACTAGTGTTTGAACTTTTCACTGGTGTTTGACAGTTTCTGTAGTATTTGACCTGTTCACTAATGTTTGGTGTTTTTGCCTTTCACTAGGGATTAGGCTGTTCACTAGTGTTTGAGTTGTTCAGTGGTGTTTGAGAGTAGTTCACTAATGATTGTGTTTGACTTGTTAAGATAGTATATGGGCTGTTCATTGGTGTTAAAGCTATTTGCTAGTTTTTATGATGTTCACTGATGTTTAAGCTGTTCATGGATGTAAAAAGTTTCTCTGATTGAACTGTTCACCTATGTCAATTTGTTCACTAGTTTTTGTGATGTTCACTAGTTGGGGCTTTTCTAGTATTTGAACTGTTTATTAGTGTTTAGGATTGTAAAAGGTGTTTGAGGGGTTCATTAGTCTTAAAGCTGTACATTAGTGTTTGTGATGTTTGCCAGTGTGAGAGCAGTGCACTAGAGTTTGCGCTGCTACAGCTCAATAGTCTTTGTTTTTGCGTTCGCTGGTTCTTGAGCTGTTTATTAGTTTATACATTTGTAGTGTGTGAGCTGTTCACTAGTGCAAGAGAGATTCACTGTGTTTTAAGTAATGTTTTGAGCTGTTCAGTGGTGTTTGAGATGCTCTCTGGTCTTTGAGACATTGACAGGTGTTTAAGCTGTTCTGCTGGCTTATGATTGAAGTGAAGTGAAGTGACTTGTGGCCAAGTAGGGTAACCCATACTCGGAATTTGTGCTCTGCATTTAACCCATCCAAGCGCGCACGCACACACGCACACGCACCCGGAGCAGTGGGCAGCCTTTTTTTTGCTGCGGCGCCCGGGGAGCAGTTGGGGGTTCGGTGCCTTGCTCAAGGGTCTCACCTCAGTCATGGTATTGAGGGTGGGAGAGACGCTGGTCATTCACTCCCCCACCTACAATGCCTGCCGGACCCGAGACTCGAACCCACAACCTTCAGGTTCACCTTCGGGTTACAAGTCCGACTCTCTATCCATTAGGCCACGACCGCTCACTCTTTACTCACTGTGTAGTAATAATGTCTCTGTCTATTTAAATGCTCTTAAAAGTGTCCTTATACACTGTCTCTAAGGAAGAAGTGA
>NC_069734.1:19748340-19778340 GCF_027358585.1 Pangasianodon hypophthalmus
TGTCTCTCCCTCTCTGTCTGTCCCTCTCTGTCTGTCACTCTCTCTCACTCTCTCTCTCTGTCTGTCTCTCCCTCTCTCCCTCTCTGTCTGTCACTCTCTCTCTCTCTCTCTCTCTGTCTGTCACTAGTGAAGTCAGTCCACTGCAGACTGCCAATAGTTGGCACAGTCACGATTCAAGGAGCTTCAAGACACACACACACACACACACACACACACAGGTCTCTGAAGTACAGAAGTGTGTGTTGTTGAATAATGTAAACACTGACCCAGATATAGCAGAAGCCAAAAACATTCATACACAGACACACACACACACACACACACGTTTTGTGTTTAGAGGGGTGTACATGGTGTCCCCAACCCTGTCTCTCACTGTCACTCTCTTGTTCTCTGGTTGCCGAGGTGAAACCGAGATAGATTCCATCAATGACAAAGGACCTGTTGCCACGGTAACAGTTGTGAATGAGAGCAGGTTGGTAACCGTGGAGACATCGTAAATGAGGAATCACCAGTTGCCATGGTGACGCAGGGAGCGGGGAGAGACCGGGAATCTCCCAGCATCGTCTCACATGCTCACACTATAGATAATTCCCACCCTATTCCTAACGTTCATCATGGTCATCATGGTCTGCTCACACACACACACACACACACACACGTATATGTGTCAGGGTCAGAGAGACATATACAGAGGGAGAGAGATGACTGACACAGAGAGACACATTCAGAGAAAGAGAAAGGTACAGAGGGAGAGAATGAGACAGGTACAGAGGGAGAGAATGAGACAGGTACAGAGGGAGAGAGAGAGACAGGTACAGAGGGAGAGAATGAGACAGGTACAGAGGGAGAGAAAGAGACAGGTACAGAGGGAGAGAATGAGACAGGTACAGAGGGAGAGAGAGAGACAGGTACAGAGGGAGAGAATGAGACAGGTACAGAGGGAGAGAGAGAGACAGGTACAGAGGGAGAGAATGAGACAGGTACAGAGGGAGAGAATGAGACAGGTACAGAGGGAGAGAAAGAGACAGGTACAGAGGGAGAGAGAGAGACAGGTACAGAGGGAGAGAATGAGACAGGTACAGAGGGAGAGAATGAGACAGGTACAGAGGGAGAGAAAGAGAAAGGTACAGAGGGAGAGAAAGAAAGGTACAGAGGGAGAGAGAGACAGGTACAGAGGGAGAGAATGAGACAGGTACAGAGGGAGAGAAAGAGAAAGGTACAGAGGGAGAGAAAGGTACAGAGGGAGAGAGAGACAGGTACAGAGGGAGAGAATGAGACAGGTACAGAGGGAGAGAAAGAGAAAGGTACAGAGGGAGAGAGAGACAGGTACAGAGGGAGAGAATGAGACAGGTACAGAGGGAGAGAAAGAGAAAGGTACAGAGGTAGAGAAAGAGAAAGGTACAGAGGGAGAGAATAAGACAGGTACAGAGGGAGAGAGAGAGACAGGTACAGAGGGAGAGAAAGAGACAGGTACAGAGGGAGAGAAAGGGACAGGTACAGAGGGAGAGAGAGAGACAGGTACAGAGGGAGAGAAAGAGACAGGTACAGAGGGAGAGAAAGAGACAGGTACAGAGGAAGAGAAAGAGAAAGGTACAGAGGGAGAGAATAAGACAGGTACAGAGGGAGAGAGAGAGAGACAGGTACAGAGGGAGAGAAAGAGACAGGTACAGAGGGAGAGAATGAGACAGGTACAGAGGGAGAGAAAGAGACAGGTACAGAGGGAGAGAATGAGACAGGTACAGAGGGAGAGAGAGAGACAGGTACAGAGGTAGAGAAAGAGACAGGTACAGAGGGAGAGAATAAGACAGGTACAGAGGGAGAGAGAGAGACAGGTACAGAGGGAGAGAAAGAGACAGGTGCAGAGGGAGAGAAAGAGACAGGTACAGAGGGAGAGAATGAGAAAGGTACAGAGGGAGAGAGAGAGACAGGTACAGAGGGAGAGAATGAGACAGGTACAGAGGGAGAGAGCGATGACTGACACACAGAGAGTCAGGTACAGAGGGAGAGAATGAGACAGGTACAGAGGGAGAGAAAGAGACAGGTACAGAGGGAGAGAGAGAGACAGGTACAGAGGGAGAGAAAGAGACAGGTACAGAGGGAGAGAAAGAGACAGGTACAGAGGGAGAGAATGAGACAGGTACAGAGAGAGAGAAAGAGAAAGGTACAGAGGTAGAGAAAGAGAAAGGTACAGAGGGAGAGAATAAGACAGGTACAGAGGGAGAGAAAGAGACAGGTACAGAGGGAGAGAAAGAGACAGGTACAGAGGGAGAGAAAGAGAAAGGTACAGAGGTAGAGAATAAGACAGGTACAGAGGGAGAGAGAGAGACAGGTACAGAGGGAGAGAAAGAGACAGGTACAGAGGGAGAGAATGAGACAGGTACAGAGAGAGAGCGAGAGAGACAGGTACAGAGGGAGAGAAAGAGACAGGTACAGAGGGAGAGAATGAGACAGGTACAGAGAGAGAGAGAGAGAGACAGGTACAGAGGGAGAGAAAGAGACAGGTACAGAGGGAGAGAAAGAGACAGGTACAGAGGGAGAGAATAAGACAGGTACAGAGGGAGAGAGAGAGACAGGTACAGAGGGAGAGAAAGAGACAGGTACAGAGGGAGAGAATGAGACAGGTACAGAGGGAGAGAATGAGACAGGTACAGAGGGAGAGAGAGAGACAGGTACAGAGGGAGAGAATGAGACAGGTACAGAGGGAGAGAATGAGACAGGTACAGAGGGAGAGAGAGAGACAGGTACAGAGGTAGAGAAAGAGACAGGTACAGAGAGAGAGCGAGAGAGACAGGTACAGAGGGAGAGAATGAGACAGGTACAGAGAGAGAGCGAGAGAGACAGGTACAGAGGGAGAGAGAGAGACAGGTACAGAGGGAGAGAATAAGACAGGTACAGAGGGAGAGAGAGAGACAGGTACAGAGGGAGAGAAAGAGACAGGTACAGAGGGAGAGAATGAGAAAGGTACAGAGGGAGAGAGAGAGACAGGTACAGAGGGAGAGAATGAGACAGGTACAGAGGGAGAGAATGAGACAGGTACAGAGAGAGAGAGAGACAGGTACAGAGAGAGAGAGAGAGACAGGTACAGAGGGAGAGAAAGAGACAGGTACAGAGGGAGAGAAAGAGACAGGTACAGAGGGAGAGAATGAGACAGGTACAGAGAGAGAGAAAGAGAAAGGTACAGAGGTAGAGAAAGAGAAAGGTACAGAGGGAGAGAATAAGACAGGTACAGAGGGAGAGAAAGAGACAGGTACAGAGGGAGAGAAAGAGACAGGTACAGAGGGAGAGAAAGAGAAAGGTACAGAGGTAGAGAATAAGACAGGTACAGAGGGAGAGAGAGAGACAGGTACAGAGGGAGAGAAAGAGACAGGTACAGAGGGAGAGAATGAGACAGGTACAGAGAGAGAGCGAGAGAGACAGGTACAGAGGGAGAGAAAGAGACAGGTACAGAGGGAGAGAATGAGACAGGTACAGAGAGAGAGAGAGAGAGACAGGTACAGAGGGAGAGAAAGAGACAGGTACAGAGGGAGAGAAAGAGACAGGTACAGAGGGAGAGAATAAGACAGGTACAGAGGGAGAGAGAGAGACAGGTACAGAGGGAGAGAAAGAGACAGGTACAGAGGGAGAGAATGAGACAGGTACAGAGGGAGAGAATGAGACAGGTACAGAGGGAGAGAGAGAGACAGGTACAGAGGGAGAGAATGAGACAGGTACAGAGGGAGAGAATGAGACAGGTACAGAGGGAGAGAGAGAGACAGGTACAGAGGGAGAGAATGAGACAGGTACAGAGAGAGAGCGAGAGAGACAGGTACAGAGGGAGAGAATGAGACAGGTACAGAGAGAGAGCGAGAGAGACAGGTACAGAGGGAGAGAGAGAGACAGGTACAGAGGGAGAGAATAAGACAGGTACAGAGGGAGAGAGAGAGACAGGTACAGAGGGAGAGAAAGAGACAGGTACAGAGGGAGAGAATGAGAAAGGTACAGAGGGAGAGAGAGAGACAGGTACAGAGGGAGAGAATGAGACAGGTACAGAGGGAGAGAATGAGACAGGTACAGAGAGAGAGAGAGACAGGTACAGAGAGAGAGAGAGAGACAGGTACAGAGGGAGAGAATGAGAGGTACAGAGGGAGAGAATGAGACAGGTACAGAGAGAGAGAGAGACAGGTACAGAGAGAGAGAGAGAGACAGGTACAGAGGGAGAGAATGAGACAGGTACAGAGGGAGAGAGAGAGAGAGACAGGTACAGAGGGAGAGAATGAGACAGGTACAGAGGGAGAGAGCGATGACTGACACACAGAGAGTCAGGTACAGTGGGAGAGAGACAGACAGATGGAGCTGTCAGTGTTAAGTTTTTTCCACCAGACTTCTTTGTGTTAATTCCTCACTCTCACCTGTCTCTCTCTCTCTCTCTGTCTGTCGGTCTCTCTCTCTCTCTGTCTTCTCCTTCTATCCTTCAGTATTTTATCCACTGTTGGTTCTGAGTTTGATTTGCGGACGCTGCGTGCGGTCAGAGTGCTGCGACCTCTCAAGCTTGTCTCAGGAATTCCAAGTAAGTGTATCTGTGTGTGTGTGTGTGTGTGAGAGAGAGAGAGAGACAGTTTATATGATTTTGTGTTTGAGTTTATTTGATTTTGTACTTTAGCTCCTTCTGCTGGTGATATTCCTTATTCAGTAGTTAGTTTAGTAATGGGTCCTTAGTTGATGATGTCAATAACATGCGTCTCAGGCTGTGGTCATATGGAGTGTTTATGCTCACTGTCATCTATTTTAAGTTAACCTATAAAAAGTCATAATCAGTACAGTCTGTACCTGAATCTGTGATGACTCAGAGCACTGGATCTGGGTCAGGTCACATGGTGTAAATGTAACAAAGATTGTGCAGCTGGACCTTGAAGCATTATGCCATCACGTCTGTGATATCCTGCAGACGCTGTGAGGGTACCTTCCATCACAGATCAGTGTTTAATCCTCTGAGGTGTTTGGAATACATTTGGAGCTGGACTTCTGGAGGAGCTCGTAGTTTGATCCATATCATTCATTGTTTCAAGATGACACTGTAGAGAAATATCAGGAATGTTCTCATTGTGGTTTTCCCCTCACAGGAGCCATAGTGTCACAGTGCAATGTGTATTTAGGATGAGATCTCCAGTACCTTACATTTACGTTTACTCATTTAGCAGACAAAAGCCACTTATAATAAAAATGAGCAGATTAAAGGCCAACAGTGAAAGCTTGGCGGTACTGAGATTTGATCTTACATCCTTCTGATCATTAGTTTAGAGCGCTAACCATTGAGCCACTGCTGCTCACACATTACCTCAAATCCAACAACAATAGATTCTGAATCTGTCCATCAAGCAGACCAGCTTTCTGAAAGTCAGAATGTGTCTAACAGAGCATGGATTCATCATATCTTACCATCAGGAGCAGACACTACATCAAGCACACTAATTTACAGAGTCTGTTGTCCAGTTTGCTGGCTGTGGGTCAGCTGGTGTCGCATTATTGGAAATCAGCCTCATCTTTAAACACATTATGTGCTCTAAGCTCAGAGGGAATGCTGAGGTTCAGATGATGACAGGCTTTCATTTTATCATATGGAGCTAGATGAGTTTGGATGTTGGTCAGATCAGAAGATAAATAAGCAAGGTGAGGTTTTGGGTAAGAACAATCCATTAGAGCCCCTGTGGTCCACAGACAAACTGGTGGCTTTACTGATCCAGATCTTTTCATGAATGTCCACTTCTGTTTAGGAAAAGGGATTATTCTGACTTCAGGATCTCCTCAGTCCTGCTAAAACCTCCTGAGACATATGATGCAAAAATACAAACAGAACAATGCTAATTTACTGTAAGGAACTGTAAGAAGTGGCACACCAGGATCACCAGGATCATGCTTCTTCTAAAAGATCTCCACTTTAACAGGAATGACGTTTGGTCATTATCACTCATGTTCTCACAGGGATGAGAGTTTTTAAGGTGTAAGTAATTTCGAGGAAAAAGAACTGTGAGCTTCTCTGTTGATGAGCAGATGCTCTGTACTCAGGCGAAGAGTGTGCTGGTTTTATGAACATTGCCTACATTATCTCCATCTACTGGTGATGTTCTGTACTGAGTGTTCAGTTATGAGAGCAGAGCGTAGTTGATTATGTCATCAATAAGAAATAAAAAGATATAAATGGAGAAAACCGTGTGTTCTCTGGAGTTTCTTTGTCTGTTGACCTGAGCCATTGTATAAATGGCAACCTGTGTTCTGTAAGTCTTACTCATGTGACAGCACTTTGTTTAATCAAGAACACTGATGGCCATATGTACACTGTAGAAGAGCTTATAGAATATGGAGAGAAGGATGGAGAGGCCACAAACATGATGTGAAACACTGAGACAATGAACAAACAGTACGTGTGTTTATTCGTGTGTTGGTTGTTTATCTTCCAGGCCTGCAGGTGGTGCTGAAGTCCATAATGAAGGCAATGATCCCTCTGCTGCAGATTGGAGTTTTGCTGTTTGTTGCAATCCTCATGTTCGCCATCATCGGCCTTGAGTTTTACTCTGGAAAATTCCACAAAGCCTGTTATGACAATGTCACAGGTAAAAACACAGACAAACAAACACAATCACATTTAACACAACTACAGAAAAAAGAAAAAAGTAGCTAGAAATGAAACCAGCAAATCTTGTGTGTGTGTGTGTTTTTGTAGGAGAGCTTCTTGACGATCAGCTGTGTGGTGATGAGTTACCGGCACGTGTGTGTCCTCCTGGATCCGTGTGTAATGACACGTGGCTCGGACCGAATTACGGAATCACGCAGTTTGACAACATTCTGTTCGCTGTGCTCACCGTGTTCCAGTGCATCACTATGGAGGGCTGGACAGATATGCTTTATTATGTAAGGACACACACACACACACACACACACACACACAAGCAATGAATCCAAGTGTCCAACCTAATAAAACATTTTACTTTGTACCAATTGTGTGTGTTCCTGTAGAGTAACGATGCTTTAGGAAGCACTTGGAACTGGATGTACTACGTCCCGCTCATTATCATTGGCTCTTTCTTTATGCTCAACTTGGTGTTGGGTGTGCTGTCTGGGTAAGTGTGTGTGTGTGTGTGTGTAAAGATCTTGTAAGGATATAATTTGTGTATAGTTTGTGAAGTTACAAAAAAACACAAAAATCATGAATTGTGCCTACAGCAATACAAATATTTTGATATGTGGATAATGTGTGTGTTTTTGTGCATGTGCGTGCGTGTCTGTGTGTGTTGGGGGGGTCCACAGTGAGTTTGCTAAAGAGAGGGAACGAGTTGAGAACCGCAGTGAGTTTCTGAAGTTGCGGAGACAGCAGCAGATCGAGAGAGAACTGAATGGATATCTAGAGTGGATCTGCAAAGCAGGTTTACACACACACATACACACACAAGCAAATGAACACTATATACTATGCTACAAAAAACAAACTATACACCACAATATTACACACTACACTACAACACTACACACAACACTACACCACTACATTCTACACTACATTACAACACTACACTACACACAACACCACTACATTCTACACTACAGCATTACACTACAACACTACACACTACACTACAACATTATACTACATCATTAAACTACAACACTACACTCTACACTACAGCACTACACTACAACACTACAGCACTACACTATAACACTACACACTACACTACAACATTATACTACATCATTAAACTACAACACTACACTCTACACTACAGCACTACACTATACACTACAACACTACACTACATCACTACACGCTACACTACAACATTATACTACATCACTAAACTACAACACTACACTCTAAACTACAACACTACACTCTACACTACAGCACTACACTACAACACTACAGCACTACACTATAACACTACACTCTACACTACAACATTATACTACATCATTAAACTACAACACTACACTCTACACTACAGCACTACACTATACACTACAACACTACACTACATCACTACACGCTACACTACAACATTATACTACATCACTAAACTACAACACTACACTCTACACTACAACACTACACTCTACACTACAACACTACACGCTACACTACAACATTATACTACATCACTAAACTACAACACTACACTCTACACTACAGCACTACACTACAACACTACAGCACTACACTATAACACTACACACTACACTACAACATTATACTACATCATTAAACTACAACACTACACTCTACACTACAGCACTACACTATACACTACAACACTACACTACATCACTACACGCTACACTACAACATTATACTACATCACTAAACTACAACACTACACTCTACACTACAACACTACACTCTACACTACAACACTACACGCTACACTACAACATTATACTACATCACTAAACTACAACACTACACTCTACACTACACGGTACACTACAACATTATACTACATCACTAAACTACAACACTACACTCTACACTACACGCTACACTGCAACATTATACTACATCACTAAACTACAACACTACACTCTACACTACAACACTACACGCTACACTACAACATTATACTACATCACTAAACTACAACACTACACTCTACACTACACGGTACACTACAACATTATACTACATCACTAAACTACAACACTACACTCTACACTACACGCTACACTACAACATTATACTACATCACTAAACTACAACACTACACTCTACACTACACGGTACACTACAACATTATACTACATCACTAAACTACAACACTACACTCTACACTACAACACTACATGCTACACTACAACAATATACTACATCACTAAACTACAACACTACACTCTACACTACAACACTACACTCTACACTACAACACTACATGCTACACTACATCATTACACTACATCACTAAACTACAACACTACACTCTACACAACAACACTACATGCTACACTACAACAATATACTACATCACTAAACTACAACACTACACTCTACACTACAACACTACACGCTAAACTACAACACTACACCCTACACTACAACATTATACTACATCACTAAACTACAACACTACACTCTACACTACAACATTATACTACATCACTAAACTACAACACTACACTCTACACTACAACACTACACGCTACACTACAACATTATACTACATCACTAAACTACAACACTACACGCTACACTACAACATTATACTACATCACTAAACTACATCATTACGCTCTACACTACAACACTACACTCTACACTACAACAATATACTACATCACTAAACTACAACACTACACGCTACACTACAACACTACACGCTACACTACAACACTACACTACAACATTATACTACATCACTAAACTACAACACTACACTCTACACTACAACATTATACTACATCACTAAACTACAACACTACACTCTACACTACAACATTATACTACATCACTAAACTACAACACTACACTCTACACTACAACACTACACTCTACACTACAACATTATACTACATCTCTAAACTACATCACTACACTCTACACTACAACACTACACGCTACACTACAACAATATACTACATCACTAAACTACAACACTACACGCTACACTACAACACCACACTACAACATTATACTACATCACTAAACTACAACACTACACTCTACACTACAACACTACATGCTACACTACAACAATATACTACATCACTAAACTACAACACTACACTCTACACTACAACACTACACGCTACACTACAACATTATACTACATCACTAAACTACATCACTACACTCTACACTACAACACTACATGCTACACTACAACAATATACTACATCACTAAACTACAACAATATACAACATCACTAAACTACAACACTACACTCTACACTACAACACTACACGCTACACTACAACATTATACTACATCACTAAACTACAACACTACACTCTACACTACAACATTATACTACATCGCTAAACTACAACACTACACTCTACACTACAACACTACACGCTACACTACAACATTATACTACATCACTAAACTACAACACTACACTCTACACTACAACATTATACTACATCGCTAAACTACAACACTACACTCTACACTACAACACTACACTCTACACTACAACATTATACTACATCGCTAAACTACAACACTACACTCTACACTACAACACTACACGCTACACTACAACATTATACTACATCACTAAACTACAACACTACACTCTACAGTACAACACTACACGCTACACTACAACATTATACTACATCACTAAACTACATCACTACACTCTACACTACAACATTATACTACATCACTAAACTACAACACTACACTCTACACAACAACACTACACGCTACACTACAACATTATACTACATCACTAAACTACATCACTACACTCTACACTACAACACTACACTCTACACTACAACACTACACGCTACACTACAACAATATACTACATCACTAAACTACAACACTACACTCTACACTACAACACTACACGCTACACTACAACACTACACGCTACACTACAACACTACACTACAACATTATACTACATCACTAAACTACAACACTACACTCTACACTACAACACTACACGCTACACTACAACATTATACTACATCACTAAACTACAACACTACACGCTACACTACAACACTACACTACAACATTATACTACATCACTAAACTACAACACTACACTCTACACTACAACACTACATGCTACACTACAACAATATACTACATCACTAAACTACAACACTACACTCTACACTACAACACTACACTCTACACTACAACAATATACTACATCTCTAAACTACATCACTACACTCTACACTACAACACTACACGCTACACTACAACACTACACGCTACACTACAACACTACACTACAACATTATACTACATCACTAAACTACAACACTACACTCTACACTACAACACTACATGCTACACTACAACAATATACTACATCACTAAACTACAACACTACACGCTAAACTACAACAATATACTACATCACTAAACTACAACACTACACTCTACACTACAACACTACATGCTACACTACAACACTACACTATAACATTATACTACATCACTAAACTACAACACTACACTCTACACTACAACACTACATGCTACACTACAACAATATACTACATCACTAAACTACAACACTACACGCTAAACTACAACAATATACTACATCACTAAACTACAACACTACACTCTACACTACAACACTACACGCTACACTACAACACTACACTACAACATTATACTACATCACTAAACTACAACACTACACTCTACACTACAACACTACATGCTACACTACAACAATATACTACATCACTAAACTACAACACTACACGCTAAACTACAACAATATACTACATCACTAAACTACAACACTACACGCTACACTACAACATTATACATCACTAAACTACAACACTACACTCTACACTACAACACTACATGCTACACTACAACAATATACTACATCACTAAACTACAACACTACACTCTACACTACAACACTACACGCTACACTACAACATTATACTACATCACTAAACTACAAAACTACATGCTACACTACAACAATATACTACATCTCTAAACTACATCACTACACTCTACACTACAACACTACATGCTACACTACAACAATATACTACATCACTAAACTACAACAATATACTACATCACTAAACTACAACACTACACTCTACACTACAACATTATACTACATCACTAAACTACAAAACTACATGCTACACTACAACAATATACTACATCACTAAACTACAACACTACACTCTACACTACAACACTACACGCTACACTACAACAATATACTACATCACTAAACTACAAAACTACATGCTACACTACAACAATATACTACATCACTAAACTACAACAGTATACTACATCACTAAACTACAACACTACACTCTACACTACAACACTACATGCTACACTACAACAATATACTACATCACTAAACTACAACACTACACTCTACACTACAACACTACACACTACACTACAACATTATACTACATCACTAAACTACAACACTACACGCTACACTACAACACTACACGCTACACTACAACACTACACGCTACACTACAACATTATACTACATCACTAAACTACAACACTACACTCTACACTACAACATTATACTACATCACTAAACTACAACACTACACGCTACACTACAACACTACACGCTACACTACAATATTATACTACAACACTACATGCTACACTACAATATTATACTACAACACTACACGCTACACTACAATATTATACTACAACACTACACGCTACACTACAACAATATACTACATCACTAAACTACAACACTACACGCTACACTACAACACTACACTCTACACTACAACAATATACTACATCACTAAACTACATCACTACACTCTACACTACAACATTATACTACATCACTAAACTACATCACTACACGCTACACTACAGCACTACACTCTACACTACAACAATATACTACATCACTAAACTACAACACTACACTCTACACTACAACACTACACGCTACACTACAACACTACACGCTACACTACAACATTATACTACATCACTAAACTACAACACTACACGCTACACTACAACATTATACTACATCACTAAACTACATCACTACACGCTACACTACAACACTACACTCTACACTACAACAATATACTACATCACTAAACTACAACACTACACTCTACACTACAACAATATACTACATCACTAAACTACAACACTACACGCTACACTACAACATTATACTACATCACTAAACTACAACACTACACTCTACACAACACTACACGCTACACTACAACATTATACTACATCACTAAACTACAACACTACACTCTACACTACAACACTACACGCTACACTACAACATTATACATCACTAAACTACCACACTACACTCTACACTACAACACTACATGCTACACTACAACAGTATACTACATCACTAAACTACAACACTACACTCTACACTACAGCACTACACTACAACACTACACTCTACACTACAGCACTACACTACAACACTACACTCTACACTACAACATTATACTACATCATTAAACTACAACACTACATGCTACACTAAAACACTATGCTCTATACTACAACATTATATTACAATACTACACTATAACACTACACTCTACACTGCAGCACTAACATGCTACACTACAACACTAACATACTATACATTACTGCACTACACTACAGCACTAGACACTAGTTTCCCAAAATGTCTTCAGGACAGAGAAGTGTACACTTTCTGGTTTGTCTGTAAAATGACAAGCTGCATTTTTTGTTAGACCGTTCAGTTATAGGAGAACGATCCACTTTGGGCTGGTAACAGTAACCACACATGCTCTCTCTCTCTCTTTCTCTCTCTCTGTCTCTTTACAGAGGAAGTGATTCTGGCTGAAGATGACACTACAGGAGACCGTATGAATTTTATGCATATTAAACCGAGTTTTTGTAGAGGTTTATGTAAATCCTTTTATATCACATTTTGTGTGTGTGTGTGTGTGTGTGTTCAGGCTCTCGCCGCAGACCCACTATAAAAAAGAGTAAAACTGACCTGCTGAACCCGGAGGGAGGACAGGATCACATGGGGGATGCAGTGGGTGAGAGAACAACACACACGGTCACCCTAAACCGATATAAAATACAGAGAACTAAACCACTGAGAGTCTAGCTCTACAGCACCCTCCTTAGTCCTCACCTGGTATTGCTCACATTCTGCTGCACACGTGGTTATAATTATAATAGAAGTGTGTGTGCAGTTGATTACAGTGTGCTAATGTTTGTGTGTGTGTGTGTAGGTCTGAAAGCTGAGGGCTCCAGTTTTAGCAAGAAAGAGCGCCGTTTCCGTATCCTTGTACGTAAGATGGTAAAAACTCAGGCGTTTTATTGGACTGTCCTCAGCCTCGTTGGTCTGAACACACTCTGTGTCGCCGTTGTCCACTACGACCAGCCCGAACTGCTCTCTGACTTTCTGTGTAAGTTTGTGTGTGTGTGCTCATTCTGTACACATGGTCAGGATGTGATAACTGAGTGTTGCGGGATACGATTTTTCTTAATTATGATTGGTGACCTCTGACTTCTGACCCCAGTTTATGCAGAGTTTATCTTTCTGGGCCTCTTCATGATGGAGATGCTGATAAAGATGTACGGATTGGGGACGAGGCCGTACTTCCACTCCTCCTTCAACTGTTTTGACTGTGCTGTAAGTGTCTTCGTATTCTGACCTGCCTCTGTCTCTCTCTCTCTCTTTCTCTTTCTCTCACTCTCTCACTCTCTCTCAATCAGTGCCTAATTGCATGTGATGTAGTTCCTGTTTTCGCATCTTTTGCCAGGAGTTTCTTGCCTGTGTCAGCATTTAAATTATACCATTTGTTCATTTTCATCAATTTCTTCCACTTTTCCCTTCTACCGCATTTTCATGTTTTCGAAGAACGCTTTTGTTTTTGTCTAAAGGCAACAAGTGGAGGCCATCCACGACATGACAAATCTTCGACTAAGATACATTAAACACTCACCATGGCAAACATTCAGCTTGTTCAGTGTGTTGAATGCAGGATGTTTAGTCATTCTTCCTCTGTTATTACTAATAGCTTTATTTGTGCTAAGTGTATATTAGTTAGCTCTCTGATGGAGAAGATTGCAGCATTAGAGAGAGACTCTAGTTAGAGGGTTAGTGAGAGCAGTGTAGTTTCTGTAGGGGAAAGTCTGGATGCCTTAGGCAGAGTTAGCAATCCCCCAACTCCGGCATTAGAGCCCTCACAGCGAGGTGATGACTTGGTGGCATAATTGCAAAGCCAAAGCTAACGCTAAGGCTCGCCCACGGGAGCACCACTCTTCTCTGCTTCACGTGCCCAACAGGTTTGCTCTCCTCAGTGAAGCACCCGCTGAGAAACCTGAAAGAGCTCTGGTTATAGGTGACTCTATTTTGCGGCACGTGAAATTTGCTAGGCCTTTAGGGGCACCAGCAGCTTTAGTTAGGTGTATACCAGGGGCCAGGGCACCGGACATAGCAGGTAATCTTAGGGTCTTAGGCAAGCACAGGTTCTCACAGATAGTTATTCATGTAGGAGCTAATGATATACGCCTTCGTCAGTCTGAGGTTACTAAGATTAACTTGGTAGAGGTGTGTAAATTAGCGAAGGCGATGTCCGATGCTGTAGTATGCTCTGGCCCCATCCCAATGCGGCGTGGCGATGTAGCTTACAGCAGGTTATGGTCGCTGAACTGCTGGATGTCCAGGTGGTGCTCCGAAATCAATGTGGGCTTTATAGATAATTGGAGTAGTTTTGAGGGCCTGTTAGGGCGGGACGGTGTCCATCCCACTCGGGAAGGTGCTGCTCTCATTTCTTGCAGCATAGCACCTAGTCTAAGAACAGGCCAAGTGACAATCCAGAGCCAAGGCCAGGGAGCAGACAAGCAGGCTAAACCGACCGTCTGCTAGCTGTATTGAGTCGTCACTTAGGTTCCACCGTATTGAGACTGTCTGTTCCCCGAGCTAAACAAAAATGTAGAAATACTCAGAAAGTTTGTTTTAGTAACCTAATTAACATAAAATTAAACCAAACCGAATGCATAGCCAGCACCTTTGATCTGCATTTAGGACTGTTAAATATTAGATCTTTTACGTCTAAAGTGCTTATTGTTAATGAAACTATTACTGATCAGAAGTTTGATGTACTGTGTTTAACAGAAACGTGGATTAAACCAAATGAGTTTGTAGCATTAAATGAAGCTAGTCCTCCCGGGTACAGTTACATACATCAGCCCCGTCTAACTGGCAGAGGAGGAGGCGTCGCAGTCATTTATAATGATAATCAAGGCATCACACAAAAACCTAGTCATAAATTCAACACATTCTTTATACCAACATAACATACGTAGCCACTAAAAATAAGTCTACCCAGGTGATTCCAGTAATTATTATTTACAGACCTCCGGGGCCATATTCTGAATTCCTTTGTGAATTTGCGGATTTCATCTCTAACCATTAATTGATGGAGACAATTAATCCAATATTCATTCTGATAACCCAGAAGACCCCCTGAGAACAGCGGTTGTGTCCATTCTTGATTCTGTAGGGGTTAATCAGAATATAATAGGACACACTCATAATGGTGGTCACACTCTTGATTTAATACTAACATTTGGATTAAATATAGATAAATAAATGCTTTTGTTACCTCTAGGTTGGATTATTGTAATGCCTTACTGTCTGGATGTTACAAGCTCCAGTTAGTCTGGAATGAAGCAGTGAGAGTCCTTACTAGAACCAGAAGATATGACCACATCACTCCAATCTTATCCACACTGCATTGGCTCCCAATCAAATTTTGTATTGATTATAAAATACTACTCTTGACCTACAAAGCACTAAATTGTCTCATGCCGCAGTACCTGAGCGAACTTCTGGTCTTTTATGATCCATTTTGATCAAAAGGTGCAGGCTATTTGTTGGTACCTTGAATAGTGCATGCTACAGCAGGGGGTAGAGCTTTCTCTTACAAAGCCCCACAGTTATGGAACAGCCTTCCATTTAGTGTTCGGTGCTCAGACACAGTCTCAGTGTTTAAGTCTAGGCTGAAAACATATTTGTTTAGTCAAGCCTTTAGTGAATAGTTTTTTCTTAGGTACAGGAGCAGGTCTGGAGGTTTCACAGGCATAGAGTGTTGTGGTGAACTGGGATGTTTGGATGCTGTCGCCCCCCCACTCTCACACGTTCACTCAGGTTTGTTGACGGTGGAGTGTCTGGCTGCCTTATGTCCCAGGACTCCCTCATGTCTGTGTTAGCTTCTGGCTCTCCCTTTTAGTTATGCTGTCATAGCTAGTCTTGCTGGAGTCCCTGTTTTTACTCAGCGCAAAATGTACATATTCTTTAACCATTACGTGACAATTACAGTAGCTTACCTAACAATCTCTCTCTCTCTCTCTCTCTCACTCTCTCTCGGTCGAGCTACACATGCTGCTCCTGAGATAGCAGTGATCCTGCCTGATCCATCCTGATGCCCTACTTCTGGTTAAAGTTCTCATCACTTGGAAATCACTCATTGCTGCTGAGGATGGACCAACACGGACAGCCTAAAGTGACATGAGTTTACTGAGGATGGTACCACTTAGAAACCATGAAGATGGCTTTGAACTTTATATGAACAGACTTCAATTCCCATGAACAGTTTTGCACTCAAGTCTCCATCAGTGAACAATTGATTACCAAATAGACTTGATGTGAAAACTATAATGAACTTTTCTGGTTACACAATTGCACTTTTTGACCATATAGTATGCAGTTATAGAAGGGAATTATTTATAATTGCACTATCGGGTGTCACCCAGATGAGGATGGATTCCCTTTTGAGTCTTGTTCCTCTCAAGGTTTCTTCCTCATATTGTCTCAGGGAGTTTTTCCTCACCACCGTCACCTCTGGCTCGCTCACTAGGGATAAATTCATAAATTTAAAATTTTATTTCTGTAAAGCTGCTTTGTGACAATGTCCATTGTTAAAAGCTCTATACAAATAAAAATTAATTGAATTGAAGTCTCTCTCTCTCTCTTTCTGTCTCTTTCTCTATCTCTGTCTCACTGTCTCTTTTTCTCTCTGTCTCGCTCTTTGTGTCTCTGTATCCTTCTGTTTGTGCCATACTGAGGTTCTTTAAAGTGTTCTTTTGTCATGGAATTTGAATAATTAAATGTGTGTGTGTGTGTGTATGTTTGTGTTAGGTGATCGTCGGCAGTATATTTGAGGTGATCTGGGCAGTGATAAAACCTGGCACTTCATTTGGGATCAGTGTACTGCGAGCACTGAGACTGCTCCGGATCTTCAAAGTTACAAAGTGAGTGTTCAATTGTCAGTTCACTTCAGTGTAGCGTGTTCACTGTAGCGTGTTCAGTGCAGCGTGTTCACTTCAGTGCAGTGTGTTTAGTGTAGTGTGTTCACTTCAGTGTAGCGTGTTCAGTGCAGCGTGTTCACTTCAGTGTAGTGTGTTTAGTGTAGTGTGTTCACTTCAGTGTAGCGTGTTCAGTGCAGCGTGTTCACTTCAGTGTAGTGTGTTTAGTGTAGTGTGTTCACTTCAGTGTAGCGTGTTTAGTGTAGTGTGTTCACTTCAGTGTAGCGTGTTCACTGTAGCGTGTTCAGTGCAGCGTGTTCACTTCAGTGTAGTGTGTTTAGTGTAGTGTGTTCACTTCAGTGTAGCGTGTTTAGTGTAGTGTGTTCACTTCAGTGTAGCGTGTTCACTGTAGCGTGTTCACTTCAGTGTAGCGTGTTTAGTGTAGTGTGTTCACTTCAGTGTAGCGTGTTTAGTGTAGTGTGTTCACTTCAGTGTAGCGTGTTCACTGTAGCGTGTTCAGTGCAGCGTGTTCACTTCAGTGTAGTGTGTTTAGTGTAGTGTGTTCACTTCAGTGTAGCGTGTTTAGTGTAGTGTGTTCACTTCAGTGTAGCGTGTTCACTGTAGCGTGTTCAGTGCAGCGTGTTCACTTCAGTGTAGTGTGTTTAGTGTAGTGTGTTCACTTCAGTGTAGCGTGTTCAGTGCAGCGTGTTCACTTCAGTGTAGCGTGTTTAGTGTAGTGTGTTCACTTCAGTGTAGCGTGTTTAGTGTAGTGTGTCACTTCAGTGTAGTGTGTTTAGTGTAGTGTGTTCACTTCAGTGTAGCGTGTTCACTGTAGCGTGTTCAGTGCAGCGTGTTCACTTCAGTGTAGTGTGTTTAGTGTAGTGTGTCACTTCAGTGTAGTGTGTTTAGTGTAGTGTGTTCACTTCAGTGTAGCGTGTTTAGTGTAGTGTGTCACTTCAGTGTAGCGTGTTTAGTGTAGTGTGTTCACTTCAGTGTAGCGTGTTCACTGTAGCGTGTTCAGTGCAGCGTGTTCACTTCAGTGTAGTGTGTTTAGTGTAGTGTGTCACTTCAGTGTAGTGTGTTTAGTGTAGTGTGTTCACTTCAGTGTAGCGTGTTTAGTGTAGTGTGTTCACTTCAGTGTAGTGTGTTTAGTGTAGTGTGTTTAGTGTAGCGTGTTCACTTCAGTGTAGCGTGTTTAGTGTAGTGTGTTTAGTGTAGCGTGTTCACTTCAGTGTAGTGTGTTTAGTGTAGTGTGTTCACTTCAGTGTAGCGTGTTTAGTGTAGTGTGTTCACTTCAGTGTAGCGTGTTTAGTGTAGTGTGTTCACTTCAGTGTAGTGTGTTTAGTGTAGTGTGTTCACTTCAGTGTAGTGTGTTTAGTGTCGTGTGTTCACTTCAGTGTAGCGTGTTTAGTGTAGTGTGTTCACTTCAGTGTAGTGTGTTTAGTGTAGTGTGTTCACTTCAGTGTAGTGTGTTTAGTGTCGTGTGTTCACTTCAGTGTAGCGTGTTTAGTGTAGTGTGTTCACTTCAGTGTAGTGTGTTTAGTGTCGTGTGTTCACTTCAGTGTAGCGTGTTTAGTGTAGTGTGTTCACTTCAGTGTAGTGTGTTTAGTGTCGTGTGTTCACTTCAGTGTAGCGTGTTTAGTGTAGTGTGTTTAGTGTAGCGTGTTCACTTCAGTGTAGTGTGTTTAGTGTAGTGTGTTTAGTGTAGTGTGTTCACTTCAGTGTAGTGTGTTTAGTGTAGTGTGTTCACTTCAGTGTAGCGTGTTTAGTGTAGTGTGTTCACTTCAGTGTAGTGTGTTTAGTGTAGTGTGTTCACTTCAGTGTAGTGTGTTTAGTGTCGTGTGTTCACTTCAGTGTAGCGTGTTTAGTGTAGTGTGTTCACTTCAGTGTAGTGTGTTTAGTGTAGTGTGTTCACTTCAGTGTAGTGTGTTCACTTCAGTGTAGTGTGTTTAGTGTCGTGTGTTCACTTCAGTGTAGCGTGTTTAGTGTAGTGTGTTCACTTCAGTGTAGTGTGTTTAGTGTCGTGTGTTCACTTCAGTGTAGTGTGTTTAGTGTCGTGTGTTCACTTCAGTGTAGCGTGTTTAGTGTAGTGTGTTCACTTCAGTGTAGTGTGTTTAGTGTCGTGTGTTTAGTGTAGCGTGTTCACTTCAGTGTAGCGTGTTTAGTGTAGTGTGTTCACTTCAGTGTAGCGTGTTTAGTGTAGTGTGTTCACTTCAGTGTAGTGTGTTCAGTGTAGTGTGTTTAGTGTAGCGTGTTCACTTCAGTGTAGCGTGTTTAGTGTAGTGTGTTCACTTCAGTGCAGTGTGTTTAGTGTAGTGTGTTCACTTCAGTGTAGCGTGTTTAGTGTCGTGTGTTTAGTGTAGTGTGTTCACTTCAGTGTAGTGTGTTCAGTGTAGTGTGTTTAGTGTAGCGTGTTCACTTCAGTGTAGCGTGTTTAGTGTAGTGTGTTCACTTCAGTGCAGTGTGTTTAGTGTAGTGTGTTCACTTCAGTGTAGCGTGTTTAGTGTCGTGTGTTTAGTGTAGTGTGTTCACTTCAGTGTAGTGTGTTTAGTGTCGTGTGTTCACTTCAGTGTAGCGTGTTTAGTGTCGTGTGTTTAGTGTAGTGTGTTCACTTCAGTGTAGTGTGTTTAGTGTAGCGTGTTCACTTCAGTGTAGCGTGTTTAGTGTCGTGTGTTTAGTGTAGTGTGTTCACTTCAGTGTAGCGTGTTTAGTGTAGCGTGTTCACTTCAGTGTAGCGTGTTTAGTGTCGTGTGTTTAGTGTAGTGTGTTCACTTCAGTGTAGTGTGTTTAGTGTAGTGTGTTCACTTCAGTGTAGCGTGTTTAGTGTAGTGTGTTTAGTGTAGTGTGTTCACTTCAGTGTAGCGTGTTTAGTGTCGTGTGTTTAGTGTAGTGTGTTCACTTCAGTGTAGCGTGTTTAGTGTAGTGTGTTCACTTCAGTGTAGCGTGTTTAGTGTAGTGTGTTTAGTGTAGTGTGTTCACTTCAGTGTAGCGTGTTTAGTGTCGTGTGTTTAGTGTAGTGTGTTCACTTCAGTGCAGGGTGTTTAGTGTAGTGTGTTTAGTGTAGTGTGTTCACTTCAGTGTAGCGTGTTTAGTGTAGTGTGTTTAGTGTAGTGTGTTCACTTCACTGTAGTGTGTTTAGTGTAGTGTGTTTAGTGTAGTGTGTTCACTTCAGTGCAGCGTGTTTAGTGTAGCGTGTTCACTTCAGTGTAGTGTGTTTAGTGTAGTGTGTTTAGTGTAGTGTGTTCACTTCAGTGCAGCGTGTTTAGTGTAGCGTGTTCACTTCACTGTAGCGTGTTTAGTGTAGTGTGTTCACTTCAGTGTAGTGTGTTTAGTGTAGTGTGTTCACTTCAGTGTAGTGTGTTTAGTGTAGCGTGTTCACTTCAGTGTAGTGTGTTTAGTGTCGTGTGTTCACTTCAGTGCAGCGTGTTTAGTGTAGCGTGTTCACTTCACTGTAGCGTGTTTAGTGTAGTGTGTTCACTTCAGTGCAGCGTGTTTAGTGTAGCGTGTTCACTTCAGTGTAGCGTGTTTAGTGTAGTGTGTTCACTTCAGTGCAGCGTGTTTAGTGTAGCGTGTTCACTTCACTGTAGCGTGTTTAGTGTAGTGTGTTCACTTCAGTGCAGCGTGTTTAGTGTAGCGTGTTCACTTCAGTGTAGTGTGTTTAGTGTCGTGTGTTCACTTCAGTGCAGTGTGTTTAGTGTAGCGTGTTCACTTCAGTGTAGCGTGTTTAGTGTAGTCTGTTTAGTGTAGCGTGTTCACTTCAGTGTAGTGTGTTTAGTGTAACGTGTTCAGTGTAGTGTGTTCACTTCAGTGTAGTGTGTTCGGTGTAGCGTGTTCAGTGTAGCGTGTTCAGTGTAGCGAGTTCATTGTAGCGTGTTTAGTGTCGTGTCTTCAGTGTAGTGTGTTCGGTGTAGCGTGTTTAGTGTAGCGTGTTCAGTGTAGTGTGTTCACTTCAGTGTAGTGTGTTCGGTGTAGTGTGTTCAGTGTAGCGTGTTCAGTGTAGCGTGTTTAGTGTAGCGTGTTCATTGTAGCGTGTTTAGTGTAGCGTGTTCAGTGTAGTGTGTTCACTTCAGTGTAGCGTGTTCAGTGTAGCGTATTCAGTGTAGTGTGTTCAGTGTAGCGTGTTCACTTCAGTGTAGCGTGTTCAGTGTAGCGTGTTCAGTGTAGCGTGTTTAGTGTAACGTGTTCAGTGTAGCGTGTTCAGTGTAGCGTGTTTAGTGTAACGTGTTCAGTGTATTGTGTTCACTTCAGTGTAGCGTGTTCAGTGTAGCGTGTTCAGTGTAACGTGTTCAGTGTAGCGTGTTCAGTGTAGCGTGTTCAGTGTAACGTGTTTAGTGTAGTGAGTTCAGTGTAGCGAGTTCAGTGTAGCGTGTTCAGTGTAGCGAGTTCATTGTAGCGTGTTCAGTGTAGTGAGTTCAGTGTAGCGTGTTCAGTGTAGCGTGTTCATTGTAGCGTGTTCAGTGTAGCGAGTTCAGTGTAGCGTGTTCAGTGTAGCGTGTTCATTGTAGCGTGTTCAGTGTAGCGTGTTTAGTGTAGCGTGTTCAGTGTAGCGTGTTCAGTGCAGCATGTTTCACTCTCACTGCGTCTTTATGAAAGGCTTAACAGCTAGTAGAGGAAATTTCAGTGTCCCTCTCTTTGGCTGGACCATGCTGACTAAATATCAACTTTCTGTCTCTCTCTGCCTGTCTCCCTGCCTGTCTCTCTCTCTACCTGTCTCCCTGCCTGTCTCCCTGCCTGTTTCCCTGCCTGTCTCTCTCTCTGCCTGTCTGTCTCTGCCTGTCTGTCTCTGCCTGTCTCCCTGCCTGTCTGTCTCTCTGTCTGTCTGTCTCTGCCTGTCTGTCTCTGCCTGTCTGTCTCTGCCTGTCTCCCTGCCTGTTTCCCTGCCTGTCTCTCTGCCTGTCTGTCTCTGCCTGTGTCCCTGCCTGTCTCTCTCTCTGTCTGTCTGTCTTCGCCTGTCTCTGCCTGTCTGTCTCCCTGCCTGTCTCTCTCTGTCTGTCTCTCTCTCTGCCTGTCTATCTGCCTGTCTCCCTCTGCCTGTCTATCTGCCCGTCTCTCTCTGCCTGTCTGTCTCTCAGGTACTGGGCTTCTCTGCGTAATCTGGTAGTGTCTCTGTTGAATTCAATGAAGTCCATCATCAGCCTTCTTTTCCTCCTCTTCCTCTTCATCGTGGTGTTTGCCCTTCTGGGGATGCAGCTGTTTGGGGGACAGTCAGTACCACACACACACACACACACACACACACACACACACACACACACACTGTCAGAGTGAATAAGTTGCAGGTAAATTGAGTGTAGAAACTGACAGAAACATTTCCATCTTTAAGCTCAGAAACATCACGTGTTTTTCCTGGATGAGCTTCGATGCTGATCCATTTCTAGGAGTTCAGAGATAATGTGGAATTTTTGATACTGGCTTTTAGTGCAACAGCTGACCAGGGTCAAGGTTCGCTCAGTGGTTTGACCTAAACACACACTGAGCAAGCCAGTGGCTAAAGCAGAAGACAAACTCACTCAGATAGAACACAGGAGTTTTAAACCTGGGCAGGAACCAAAGATCACCAGACTGAATACTGGATGAATAAGTCAGATGCACAAGCTTATAAACATTCAGATGTGGAATGGAGCATCATGTGCATGATTTGTGCATATGCACCCTGAAGAAGGAAGATGAACGAGAGACAAACATCACTGATGTCCACAGTTCAGGAAGGCAGCATGTGAGATGAAAGGAGGTGCCATGGCAGCTCCAATTTGAGATGAACAGTTTTTTTTGGATATTCACTAGATTTTTTTCCCAATATTTAGTCACACTGTTATCCCACATAATGCAGCCATATGAAGTTCTCTGTGTGTGTGTGCGTGTGTGTGTGCGTGTGTGTGTGTGTGTGTGTGTTTCTCTGTGTATGTTTCAGGTTTAACTTTGACCAGGGAACTCCTCCTACAAACTTTGACACCTTTCCTGCAGCCATCATGACTGTGTTTCAGGTGAGGGAGGTGTGTGTGTGTGTGTGTGTGTGTGTGTTTGTTTTATAAATTTCACAAAATGTAATCTGTCATTTTGTGTGTGTGTGTGTGTGTGTTAGATCCTGACAGGTGAGGACTGGAACGTGGTGATGTATGATGGGATCCAATCTCAGGGGGGTGTTCACAAGGGAATGATCTCCTCTGTGTTCTTCATCGTACTCACGCTTTTCGGTAACTGTATCCTTCACACAGTCACACACAATGACCTACACACTCACTCACACGCACACACACACACAGCATGTGTTTGAAAGACAAATGCCTTAACTGGTGTCAGACACGCTGCTGAATGTGTTCTTGGCCATCGCTGTGGATAATCTGGCTAATGCTCAGGAACTCACCAAGGTACGTGTGTGTGCATGTGTGTGTGCAGGTTTGCTTGTTAATATGAGTGTGTGTTTGTGTATGTCTCAATGGTGATTTGGTGTATTTTTGGCTACATGTGATCTGCGTGTGTTTGTGTTTGTTCCAGGATGAGCAGGAAGAAGAAGAAGCCACCACACAGAAAATCGCTCTCCAGAAAGCTAAAGAGGTTGCTGAGGTCAGCCCACTCTCTGCTGCGAACCTCTCTATCGCTGCGTGAGTCTCTCTCTCTCTCTCTCTCTCTCTCTCTCTCTCTCACACACACACACACAAAACCAGCCAGCTGTATGAAAATTCATAAGTGTAAGTTAATAGACTTGCTCATTTACAAGACACCTCTGACACACAGGCTTTCATGAATATGCATAATTATGCAAATAAATCTTAATGAGCTCACACAATAGTCACTCAGCTGATTGTAGAGACATATTAATCCTGCTGTGTGTTATTGTTTTTTTGTGATCCAGTTCTTCTCTTTGTTCCAATTCTGCTCTAAACTCTTTCCCTTGTTCACTTGCTTAAGTCCCCTTGGCCATCGTTATTGGTTTAATGAAAGTTTCCACATCACTGTAGATTTTAGGAGCACAAGTTACCCAGAAGGCATTGAGTGAATAACATGCTGGGTTCTGTGTCTCACAGTAAGGAACAGCAGAAGAACTCAAAGCCCCCTAAGTCAGTGTGGGAGCAGCGCACCAGCGAGATTCGCCGCCAGAACCTGATGACCAGCAGAGAGGTGCTCTACAATGAACTGGACTCTGAAGACCACTGGAAGGTCAGAGAAAGGGTGATGGGGATGATGGGGATGATGAAGAAGAGAATGACATGGACAGGGAGGAACGTTAGGATGGGTCACAAATCAGACACACAAAGATGTGGTAGGTTTAAATGAGAGATTGTGGTAGAGCAAATGAGCTGAGGAAAAAGGCACAGGAAGTAAAAGTCCAAGACAGCTCAAAACTTTTGCAAATATTGCTTAACGTGGGGAATGTGGGATACGTAAGGAAGAAGGGGAAGGTGGGGCACGTAGGGAATGTGTAGATTGTGGGGAATGTGGGTAACATTGGGATAACAGGGAAAGCTTATAATGTGGACAACACAGGGAACGTTGAGAATATGGGGAATGTGGAGTACATGAGAACATGGGGAATATGGGGAGTATGCGAAATGTTGGGAATGTGGGTAGCACCGATAATGTGTAACAAGGGGATCACGGGGAACGTGTGGAATGAGGGGAACACTGGGAATGAGGGGAACACTGGGAATGTGGGGAACACTGGGAATGAGGGGAACACTGGGAATGTGGGGAACACTGGGAATGAGGGGAACACTGGGAATGTGGGGAACAGGGGGAATGTGGGGAACACTGGGAATGTGGGGAACAGGGGGAATGAGGGGAACACTGGGAATGAGGGGAACACTGGGAGTGTGGGGAACAGGGGGAATGAGGGGAACACTGGGAATGAGGGGAACACTGGGAATGTGGGGAACAGGGGGAATGAGGGGAACACTGGGAATGAGGGGAACACTGGGAATGTGGGGAACAGGGGGAATGAGGGGAACACTGGGAATGAGGGGAACACGGGGAATGTGGGGAACAGGGGGAATGAGGGGAACAGGGGGAATGTGGGGAACACTGGGAATGAGGGGAACACTGGGAGTGTGGGGAACAGGGGGAATGAGGGGAACACTGGGAATGAGGGGAACACTGGGAATGTGGGGAACAGGGGGAATGAGGGGAACACTGGGAATGAGGGGAACACTGGGAATGTGGGGAACACTGGGAATGAGGGGAACACTGGGAATGTGGGGAACAGGGGGAATGAGGGGAACACTGGGAATGAGGGGAACACTGGGAATGAGGGGAACACTGGGAATGTGGGGAACAGGGGGAATGAGGGGAACACTGGGAATGTGGGGAACAGGGGGAATGAGGGGAACACTGGGAATGAGGGGAACACTGGGAATGTGGGGAACACTGGGAATATGGGGAACAGGGGGACTGAGGGGAACACTGGGAATGTGGGGAACAGGGGGAATGAGGGGAACACTGGGAATATGGGGAACAGGGGGAATGAGGGGAACACTGGGAATGAGGGGAACACTGGGAATGTGGGGAACAGTATGTTGATAATAATACTCAGTGTTTTTGCCACTTCTAGCAGACAAATTTCTGTAACCGCCCCGACATGAAGACGCACTTAGATCGCCCCCTGGTGGTGAACCCTCAGGAGAACCGCAACAACAACACCAACAAACCCAGACCAGAAGAACCAGGACAGCATGAACACCGCATCTCCCCCCCACCCAGTTACCAACCCCGTCCACGCCACAGGCACTGCCCACACACCCAGGAAGACAAGGACAGGAAGCATAGGAGACATCATCACAGTAACCATGGAGACAGAGATGGGAGGAGGGAACGGAGCTGCAGCCATCACTCAAGGAAGTAAGTGTGTGTGGAACAAACAATGTACATGTAACATCCTCATGTATCACTCCTACAGTTACACCTGTCTCTCGACTCTTAACTCTCTCTCTCTCTCTCTCTCTCTCTCTCTCTCTCTCTCAGTCAGTGCAGTGAGGACCTGGATAACGTTAGGAACAACAGCATGCTGATCCTTCATGACCCAGAGCTCCGCCTCCATCATCCATACAACCCGTATGACCCCTATGACCCCTGCCATGACCCTGAGCTGACCAAAAATGTGCTGAATCTGAGGGGGCGGAGCTTACCAGAGAGTGTCCTCATCCTCACTGACCCGATGAAGAGTCCCAGTAAAGAGTTTATAGCCATCGACATGCAGCCGCTGTACCCATCACTCACAGGCCAGCTCCAGGGTGTGTGTGTGTGTGTGTGTCTCTGTGAGAGTGTTAGTGTAATAGACAGATTAACTCATCCCTATGTGTGTGTGTGTGTGTGTGTGTGTGTGTACAGTGAATAAGAATGCAAACACTGAAGCAACTAAAGACGGCGAGAAGAAAGAGGAGGAAGATGATGGTGGAGGTGATGAAGATGGTCCCAAACCCATTCCTCCGTTTAGCTCCTGCTTCATCATGTCTCCCACCAACCCGTGAGTGTGTGTGTGTGTGTGTGTGAAAGTGAGAGAGCACAAAAACATGACTTTGTGTCCTTTGACTGTTTTGTATTTATTGACTGTCAGTAAAAATATATTATGTTTTGTGTGTGTGTGTGTGTGTGTGTGTGTGTGATTCCAGGTTCCGTAAATGCTGCCACTACATTATGACTCTGCGTTATTTTGAGATGTGTATTCTGTCTGTAATTGCTATGAGCAGCATCGCTCTCGCAGCAGAAGATCCCGTCTGGCCCGACTCACCTCAGAATAACGTGGGAAAACACACACACACACACACACACACATCACTAGTATAAAGATGTAGAAGTATATGTGATGAATGTGTGTGTGTTCTTTTACAGGTTCTTCGTTACTTTGATTACGTCTTCACTGGCGTCTTCACTTTTGAGATGCTGATTAAGGTACTGTGTGTGTGTGTGTGGGTGGGTGTGTATGTATGTATGTGTGTTTATTTTCTCCTCTCTGTGATGTAAATGGGGAGTGTGTTTATAATATGTGTGTGTGTGTGTGTGTGTGTGTGTGTGTATGTGTGTAGATGGTGGTGCTGGGTATAGTTCTTCATGAAGGAGCTTATTTTCGTGATCTGTGGAATTTTCTGGACTTTATAGTGGTTAGTGGCGCTCTGGTGGCATTCGCCTTTTCGTAAGTATACACACCCCTTCATCTGCCTCTTTAATCTGTCCCCTTTACCCCTTTAATCTGCCACTTTATGCGTTTAATCTGTCCCCTTTACCCCTTTAATCTGCCACTTTATGCGTTTAATCTGTCCCCTTTACCCCTTTAATCTGCCACTTTATGCGTTTAATCTGTCCCCTTTACCCCTTTAATCTGCCACTTTATGCGTTTAATCTGTCCCCTTTACCCCTTTAATCTGCCACTTTATGCGTTTAATCTGTCCCCTTTACCCCTTTAATCTTTTTTGATCTTGTAAGCTGTGTTCTTTGTATGAAATGTGCAAAATGTGCTAATCAGTCACCTCTGTTATTATTATCATTATTATTATTATTATTATTATTATTATTATTATTTAGCCCAAGTTTGTGTGCCTCATTAATGAGGAGTACAGTGAGTTTGCGTGTGTGTGTGTGTGTGTGTGTGTGTGTGTGTGTGTGAGAGAGAGAGAGAGAGAGAGAGAGAGAGAGAGAGACTGTTCTCAGTTTGTCTCTCATATTGATGTTTTTTCCTCAGCAAATCTCCTCCGTTTTGTCCTCTTGCTTCTGTCTCTTTCTGTCTTTCTCTTTTTTGTGTATATATTTGTATGTGTGTATGTGTGTGTGTGTGTATGTGTGTGTGTGTGTGTGTGTGTGTGTGTATATATCTGATCCTCTCCCCTATCTCTGCTCTGGTACCTGAACAGGAGCCTGTCTGGGTAAAGTTATTCTTCTTACTGTTGCACGGCAACCATCTGGCTCATGTGATTGGCTGCTTTTTCTTTATTTCTCTTCTCCTCCCTCCATCATTCCTTCTTCATATACTCTGTCCTTCTCCCCTCCCTCCACCTATGAGACATTCATTCTACTGGCATTTCCAGAATTTACAGACACAGTGAGCACATTATTGAACTGCACACACACACACACACACACACACATTTGTACATACACCATTAGAGCTGAGTCAGGATAGAGGAAGTGATGGACTATTGATCAGTTGGCACGTTGCCAGACCTCCACACTGCCATCATGGCTGCCTGACTAAGTTTCTCTGAATTCACATTATTTATGGAAATGTTCATTTTGAATTGTTCTGTACATGTTTTATTTTAAACTCCTCTTTTGTAGCATGTTTTACTGAAAAGCTGATACACAACCCAGCAACTGTTATTACTACATTAGCTTTATTATCGGCCTCGATCAAACCATTCTCAAGTGAAAATGTAATATACTGAAAATTAACTGTTTATCAGGTACACGTAACACTGACATGGTGGTGTGTGTGTGTGTGTGTGTGTGCGTTTGTTCCGCTCTTTGGTTGTGTGTGTGTGTGTGTGTTTGTTCCGCTCTTTGGTTGTGTGTGTGTGTGTGTGTGTTTGTTCCGCTCTTTGGTTGTGTGTGTGTGTGTGTGTGTTTGTTCCGCTCTGTGGTTGTGTGTGTGTGTGTGTGTGTGTTTGTTCCGCTCTTTGGTTGTGTGTGTGTGTGTGTGTTTGTTCTGCTCTTTGGTTGTGTGTGTGTGTGTGTGTGTGTGTGGTCCAATCAGAAATGGGATATTACCTTCCGCTGACATGATTATTAATGCAGCTTATTAATGCTATGCTACACATAAATCCACCCCTAACCTTACCTTCAGTAAGCAAAAGGAAATCTATCTGCACTTGTAGTTTTTAAAATAAAAGCTATTTAAAAATAAAAGAGTATTTTTTTAGCCAAACCCAGATATTAATTCCTCCCCCAACACAACACAACACCATGTCAGTGTCACTTCTGTACTGAAAATAAACCAAATCCTATCTGCCCAGTGGTGCTCCTGTGGAGGTCTTTTTCTGCTGATAGACAGGACAGTGGGGTGCCAATACTTCATGCACAGTAACGGATGGAGTAC
>NC_069734.1:19783340-19793340 GCF_027358585.1 Pangasianodon hypophthalmus
CTGACTGTTACCATAGTGACAGTGGTGGGCGTGGCTGGAGCACAGTGTTTGACTGGATGATGGGTGTTGTGTGTGTTCTGTATTCATCTCTGCTCTTCTCGGCTCCCTGCAGAATTATTTCCGAGATGCTTGGAACATTTTCGACTTCGTGTCCATCTTAGGCAGCATCACAGACATCTTAGTGACGGAGCTGTGGGTGAGTGTGTGCTTGAGTGTGTGTCTGTGTGTGTGTCTGTGTGTGTGTGAGTGTGTGTGTCTGTGTGTATGTGTGTGTGTGCATGCTTGTGCATGCTTGTGAGTGTGTGTGTCCGTGTGTGTGTGTATGAGTATATGAGTGTGTGTCTGTGTGTGTGTGAGTGTTTGAGTGTGTGTGTGTGTGTGTGTTGGTTCAGTCCACTGGAAGAGCCAATCAGCGATGGAGTTATCTGTGTGATGTAATGACTCTTCTTCCTGTTCTCTTTACATGCTTTCTTTAATCTCCCGCTCTGTGGGCGTGTCTCCGATAAAAACCATCCAATCTGAAATACGCAAACTATAAATGCACTGTGACCGTCTGCCCCGCCCCTCCATGATGTCATCACCGTGTGATCATACCAAACCAATCGGTGTTGTTCTCACTGTTAAATACTCCCCCATCTCTCCATTAGAATCCGGTTGGTTTGTAATTTTCTCTTAATGCATCCATTACCCTTCCCCTACTTCCTGTTCCTGAGCATGTGCTTCCTGTATGATGACCTCTGGAGTCTTGAGTGACAGGAAATTATGTCACACGCACAGGTGTCATCATGTCACTGCCTGAATGCCATGCACTTTAGAAAAAGTTGCATGATGGCTGTCTGTTTCTTTCTGTTTCTTTGTCTGTCTCACTGTCTGTCTGTCCCTCTGTCTTTCTGCCAGTCTGTCTCTCTATGTGTCCCTCTCTCTGTCTCACTGTCTTTCTGTCTGTTCCTCTCTCTGTCTCACTGTCTCTCTGTCTGTTCCTCTTTCTGTCTCACTGTCTCTCTGTCTGTTCCTCTCTCTGTCTCACTGTCTCTCTGTTCCTCTTTCTGTCTCACTGTCTCACTGTCTGTTCCTCTTTCTGTCTCACTGTCTCTCTGTCTGTTCCACTCTCTGTCTCACTGTCTCTCTGTCTGTTCCACTCTCTGTCTCACTGTCTTTCTGTCTGTTCCTCTCTCTGTCTCACTGTCTCTCTGTCTGTTCCTCTTTCTGTCTCACTGTCTCTCTGTCTGTCCCTCTCTCTGTCTCACTGTCTCTCTGTTCCTCTTTCTGTCTCACTGTCTCTCTGTCTGTTCCTCTTTCTGTCTCACTGTCTTTCTGTCTGTTCCTCTCTCTGTCTCACTGTCTCTCTGTCTGTTCCTCTCTCTGTCTCACTGTCTCTCTGTTCCTCTTTCTGTCTCACTGTCTCTCTGTCTGTTCCTCTCTCTGTCTCACTGTCTCTCTGTCTGTTCCTCTCTCTGTCTCACTGTCTCTCTGTCTGTTCCTCTTTCTGTCTCACTGTCTCTCTGTCTGTTCCTCTCTCTGTCTCACTGTCTCTCTGTCTGTTCCTCTCTCTGTCTCACTGTCTCTCTGTCTGTTCCTCTCTCTGTCTCACTGTCTCTCTGTCTGTTCCTCTTTCTGTCTCACTGTCTCTCTGTTCCTCTTTCTGTCTCACTGTCTCTCTGTCTGTTCCTCTCTCTGTCTCACTGTCTCTCTGTCTGTTCCTCTCTCTGTCTCACTGTCTCACTGTCTGTTCCTCTTTCTGTCTCACTGTCTCTCTGTTCCTCTTTCTGTCTCACTGTCTCTCTGTCTGTTCCTCTCTCTGTCTCACTGTCTCTCTGTCTGTTCCTCTCTCTGTCTCACTGTCTCTCTGTCTGTTCCTCTTTCTGTCTCACTGTCTCTCTGTTCCTCTTTCTGTCTCACTGTCTCTCTGTCTGTTCCACTCTCTGTCTCACTGTCTCTCTGTCTGTTCCTCTTTCTGTCTCACTGTCTTTCTGTCTGTTCCTCTCTCTGTCTCACTGTCTCACTGTCTGTTCCTCTCTCTGTCTCACTGTCTCTCTGTCTGTTCCTCTCTCTGTCTCACTGTCTCTCTGTCTGTTCCTCTCTCTGTCTCACTGTCTCTCTGTCTGTTCCTCTTTCTGTCTCACTGTCTCTCTGTCTGTTCCTCTCTCTGTCTCACTGTCTCTCTGTTCCTCTCTCTGTCTCACTGTCTCTCTGTCTGTTCCTCTTTCTGTCTCACTGTCTCTCTGTTCCTCTCTCTGTCTCACTGTCTCTCTGTCTGTTCCTCTCTCTGTCTCACTGTCTTTCTGTCTGTTCCTCTCTCTGTCTCACTGTCTTTCTGTCTGTTCCTCTCTCTGTCTCACTGTCTCTCTGTCTGTTCCTCTCTCTCTCTCACTGTCTCTCTGTCTGTTCCTCTTTCTGTCTCACTGTCTCTCTGTCTGTTCCTCTCTCTGTCTCACTGTCTCACTGTCTGTTCCTCTCTCTGTCTCACTGTCTTTTTGTCTGTTCCTCTCTCTGTCTCACTGTCTCTCTGTTCCTCTTTCTGTCTCACTGTCTCTCTGTTCCTCTTTCTGTCTCACTGTCTCTCTGTCTGTTCCTCTCTCTGTCTCACTGTCTCTCTGTCTGTTCCTCTCTCTGTCTCACTGTCTTTCTGTCTGTTCCTCTCTCTGTCTCACTGTCTTTCTGTCTGTTCCTCTCTCTGTCTCACTGTCTCTCTGTCTGTTCCTCTCTCTGTCTCACTGTCTCTCTGTCTGTTCCTCTTTCTGTCTCACTGTCTCTCTGTCTGTTCCTCTTTCTGTCTCACTGTCTCTCTGTCTGTTCCACTCTCTGTCTCACTGTCTCTCTGTCTGTTCCTCTTTCTGTCTCACTGTCTCTCTGTCTGTTCCTCTCTCTGTCTCACTGTCTCTCTGTCTGTTCCTCTCTCTGTCTCACTGTCTCTCTGTCTGTTCCTCTCTCTGTCTCACTGTCTCTCTGTCTGTTCCACTCTCTGTCTCACTGTCTCTCTGTCTGTTCCTCTTTCTGTCTCACTGTCTCTCTGTTCCTCTTTCTGTCTCACTGTCTTTCTGTCTGTTCCTCTCTCTGTCTCACTGTCTCTCTGTCTGTTCCTCTTTCTGTCTCACTGTCTCTCTGTTCCTCTTTCTGTCTCACTGTCTCTCTGTCTGTTCCTCTTTCTGTCTCACTGTCTCACTGTCTGTTCCTCTTTCTGTCTCACTGTCTCTCTGTCTGTTCCACTCTCTGTCTCTCTGTCTCTCTGTCTGTTCCACTCTCTGTCTCACTGTCTTTCTGTCCGTTCCTCTTTCTGTCTCACTCTCTCTCTGTTCCTCTTTCTGTCTCACTGTCTCTCTGTTCCTCTTTCTGTCTCACTGTCTCTCTGTCTGTTCCACTCTCTGTCTCACTGTCTTTCTGTCTGTTCCTCTCTCTGTCTCACTGTCTTTCTGTCTGTTCCTCTTTCTGTCTCACTGTCTCTCTGTCTGTTCCTCTCTCTGTCTCACTGTCTTTCTGTCTGTTCCTCTCTCTGTCTCACTGTCTCTCTGTCTGTTCCTCTTTCTGTCTCACTGTCTCTCTGTCTGTTCCTCTCTCTGCCTCACTGTCTTTCTGTCTGTTCCTCTCTCTGTCTCACTGTCTCACTGTCTGTTCCTCTTTCTGTCTCACTGTCTCTCTGTTCCTCTTTCTGTCTCACTGTCTCTCTGTCTGTTCCTCTCTCTGTCTCACTGTCTCTCTGTCTGTTCCTCTCTCTGTCTCACTGTCTCTCTGTCTGTTCCTCTTTCTGTCTCACTGTCTCTCTGTTCCTCTTTCTGTCTCACTGTCTCTCTGTCTGTTCCTCTCTCTGTCTCACTGTCTCTCTGTCTGTTCCCCTCTCTGTCTCACTGTCTCACTGTCTGTTCCTCTTTCTGTCTCACTGTCTCTCTGTTCCTCTTTCTGTCTCACTGTCTCTCTGTCTGTTCCTCTCTCTGTCTCACTGTCTCTCTGTCTGTTCCTCTCTCTGTCTCACTGTCTCTCTGTCTGTTCCTCTTTCTGTCTCACTGTCTCTCTGTTCCTCTTTCTGTCTCACTGTCTCTCTGTCTGTTCCACTCTCTGTCTCACTGTCTCTCTGTCTGTTCCTCTTTCTGTCTCACTGTCTTTCTGTCTGTTCCTCTCTCTGTCTCACTGTCTCACTGTCTGTTCCTCTCTCTGTCTCACTGTCTCTCTGTCTGTTCCTCTCTCTGTCTCACTGTCTTTCTGTCTGTTCCTCTCTCTGTCTCACTGTCTCTCTGTCTGTTCCTCTCTCTGTCTCACTGTCTCTCTGTTCCTCTTTCTGTCTCACTGTCTCTCTGTCTGTTCCTCTCTCTGTCTCACTGTCTCTCTGTCTGTTCCCCTCTCTGTCTCACTGTCTCACTGTCTGTTCCTCTTTCTGTCTCACTGTCTCTCTGTTCCTCTTTCTGTCTCACTGTCTCTCTGTCTGTTCCTCTCTCTGTCTCACTGTCTCTCTGTCTGTTCCTCTTTCTGTCTCACTGTCTCTCTGTTCCTCTTTCTGTCTCACTGTCTCTCTGTCTGTTCCACTCTCTGTCTCACTGTCTCTCTGTCTGTTCCTCTTTCTGTCTCACTGTCTTTCTGTCTGTTCCTCTCTCTGTCTCACTGTCTCACTGTCTGTTCCTCTCTCTGTCTCACTGTCTCTCTGTCTGTTCCTCTCTCTGTCTCACTGTCTTTCTGTCTGTTCCTCTCTCTGTCTCACTGTCTCTCTGTCTGTTCCTCTCTCTGTCTCACTGTCTCTCTGTCTGTTCCTCTCTCTGTCTCACTGTCTCTCTGTTCCTCTCTCTGTCTCTCTGTCTGTTCCTCTTTCTGTCTCACTGTCTCTCTGTTCCTCTCTCTGTCTCACTGTCTCTCTGTCTGTTCCTCTCTCTGTCTCACTGTCTTTCTGTCTGTTCCTCTCTCTGTCTCACTGTCTTTCTGTCTGTTCCTCTCTCTGTCTCACTGTCTCTCTGTCTGTTCCTCTCTCTCTCTCACTGTCTCTCTGTCTGTTCCTCTTTCTGTCTCACTGTCTCTCTGTCTGTTCCTCTCTCTGTCTCACTGTCTCACTGTCTGTTCCTCTCTCTGTCTCACTGTCTTTTTGTCTGTTCCTCTCTCTGTCTCACTGTCTCTCTGTTCCTCTTTCTGTCTCACTGTCTCTCTGTTCCTCTTTCTGTCTCACTGTCTCTCTGTCTGTTCCTCTCTCTGTCTCACTGTCTTTCTGTCTGTTCCTCTCTCTGTCTCACTGTCTTTCTGTCTGTTCCTCTCTCTGTCTCACTGTCTTTCTGTCTGTTCCTCTCTCTGTCTCACTGTCTCTCTGTCTGTTCCTCTCTCTCTCTCACTGTCTCTCTGTCTGTTCCTCTTTCTGTCTCACTGTCTCTCTGTCTGTTCCTCTCTCTGTCTCACTGTCTCTCTGTCTGTTCCTCTTTCTGTCTCACTGTCTCTCTGTTCCTCTTTCTGTCTCACTGTCTCTCTGTCTGTTCCACTCTCTGTCTCACTGTCTCTCTGTCTGTTCCTCTTTCTGTCTCACTGTCTTTCTGTCTGTTCCTCTCTCTGTCTCACTGTCTCACTGTCTGTTCCTCTCTCTGTCTCACTGTCTCTCTGTCTGTTCCTCTCTCTGTCTCACTGTCTTTCTGTCTGTTCCTCTCTCTGTCTCACTGTCTCTCTGTCTGTTCCTCTCTCTGTCTCACTGTCTCTCTGTTCCTCTTTCTGTCTCACTGTCTCTCTGTCTGTTCCTCTTTCTGTCTCACTGTCTCTCTGTCTGTTCCTCTTTCTGTCTCACTGTCTCTCTGTTCCTCTCTCTGTCTCACTGTCTTTCTGTTCCTCTTTCTGTCTCACTGTCTTTCTGTCTGTTCCTCTCTCTGTCTCACTGTCTTTCTGTCTGTTCCTCTCTCTGTCTCACTGTCTCTCTGTCTGTTCCTCTTTCTGTCTCACTGTTTCTCTTTTCCTCTTTCTGTCTCACTGTCTTTCTGTTCCTCTCTCTGTCTCACTGTCTCTCTGTCTGTTCCTCTTTCTGTCTCACTGTCTCTCTGTCTGTTCCTCTCTCTCTCTCACTGTCTCTCTGTCTGTTCCTCTTTCTGTCTCACTGTCTCTCTGTCTGTTCCTCTTTCTGTCTCACTGTCTCTCTGTCTGTTCCTCTTTCTGTCTCACTGTCTCTCTGTCTGTTCCACTCTCTGTCTCACTGTCTCTCTGTCTGTTCCTCTTTCTGTCTCACTGTCTCTCTGTCTGTTCCTCTCTCTGTCTCACTGTCTCTCTGTCTGTTCCTCTCTCTGTCTCACTGTCTCTCTGTTCCTCTTTCTGTCTCACTGTCTCTCTGTCTGTTCCTCTTTCTGTCTCACTGTCTCTCTGTCTGTTCCTCTTTCTGTCTCACTGTCTCTCTGTCTGTTCCTCTCTCTGTCTCACTGTCTCTCTGTCTGTTCCTCTTTCTGTCTCACTGTCTCTCTGTTCCTCTTTCTGTCTCACTGTCTCTCTGTCTGTTCCACTCTCTGTCTCACTGTCTCTCTGTCTGTTCCTCTTTCTGTCTCACTGTCTCTCTGTCTGTTCCTCTTTCTGTCTCACTGTCTCTCTGTCTGTTCCTCTTTCTGTCTCACTGTCTCTCTGTCTGTTCCTCTCTCTGTCTCACTGTCTTTCTGTTCCTCTCTCTGTCTCACTGTCTTTCTGTCTGTTCCTCTCTCTGTCTCACTGTCTTTCTGTCTGTTCCTCTCTCTGTCTCACTGTCTCTCTGTCTGTTCCTCTTTCTGTCTCACTGTCTCTCTGTCTGTTCCTCTTTCTGTCTCACTGTCTCTCTGTTCCTCTCTCTGTCTCACTGTCTTTCTGTTCCTCTTTCTGTCTCACTGTCTTTCTGTCTGTTCCTCTCTCTGTCTCACTGTCTTTCTGTCTGTTCCTCTCTCTGTCTCACTGTCTCTCTGTCTGTTCCTCTTTCTGTCTCACTGTCTCTCTGTCTGTTCCTCTTTCTGTCTCACTGTCTCTCTGTCTGTTCCTCTTTCTGTCTCACTGTCTCTCTGTTCCTCTCTCTGTCTCACTGTCTTTCTGTTCCTCTTTCTGTCTCACTGTCTTTCTGTCTGTTCCTCTCTCTGTCTCACTGTCTTTCTGTCTGTTCCTCTCTCTGTCTCACTGTCTCTCTGTCTGTTCCTCTTTCTGTCTCACTGTCTCTCTTTTCCTCTTTCTGTCTCACTGTCTTTCTGTTCCTCTCTCTGTCTCACTGTCTCTCTGTCTGTTCCTCTTTCTGTCTCACTGTCTCACTGTCTGTTCCTCTTTCTGTCTCACTGTCTCTCTGTCTGTTCCACTCTCTGTCTCACTGTCTTTCTGTCCGTTCCTCTTTCTGTCTCACTCTCTCTCTGTTCCTCTTTCTGTCTCACTGTCTCTCTGTTCCTCTTTCTGTCTCACTGTCTCTCTGTCTGTTCCACTCTCTGTCTCACTGTCTCTCTGTCTGTTCCTCTCTCTGTCTCACTGTCTTTCTGTCTGTTCCTCTCTCTGTCTCACTGTCTCTCTGTTCCTCTCTCTGTCTCACTGTCTCTCTGTCTGTTCCTCTCTCTGTCTCACTGTCTTTCTGTCTGTTCCTCTTTCTGTCTCACTGTCTCTCTGTCTGTTCCTCTCTCTGTCTCACTGTCTTTCTGTCTGTTCCTCTCTCTGTCTCACTGTCTTTCTGTCTGTTCCTCTTTCTGTCTCACTGTCTCTCTGTCTGTTCCACTCTCTGTCTCACTGTCTTTCTGTCTGTTCCTCTCTCTGTCTCACTGTCTTTCTGTCTGTTCCTCTTTCTGTCTCACTGTCTCTCTGTCTGTTCCTCTCTCTGTCTCACTGTCTTTCTGTCTGTTCCTCTCTCTGTCTCACTGTCTCTCTGTCTGTTCCTCTTTCTGTCTCACTGTCTCTCTGTTCCTCTTTCTGTCTCACTGTCTCTCTGTCTGTTCCTCTCTCTGTCTCACTGTCTCTCTGTCTGTTCCCCTCTCTGTCTCACTGTCTCACTGTCTGTTCCTCTTTCTGTCTCACTGTCTCTCTGTTCCTCTTTCTGTCTCACTGTCTCTCTGTCTGTTCCTCTCTCTGTCTCACTGTCTCTCTGTCTGTTCCTCTCTCTGTCTCACTGTCTCTCTGTCTGTTCCTCTTTCTGTCTCACTGTCTCTCTGTTCCTCTTTCTGTCTCACTGTCTCTCTGTCTGTTCCACTCTCTGTCTCACTGTCTCTCTGTCTGTTCCTCTTTCTGTCTCACTGTCTTTCTGTCTGTTCCTCTCTCTGTCTCACTGTCTCACTGTCTGTTCCTCTCTCTGTCTCACTGTCTCTCTGTCTGTTCCTCTCTCTGTCTCACTGTCTTTCTGTCTGTTCCTCTCTCTGTCTCACTGTCTCTCTGTCTGTTCCTCTCTCTGTCTCACTGTCTCTCTGTTCCTCTTTCTGTCTCACTGTCTCTCTGTCTGTTCCTCTCTCTGTCTCACTGTCTCTCTGTCTGTTCCCCTCTCTGTCTCACTGTCTCACTGTCTGTTCCTCTTTCTGTCTCACTGTCTCTCTGTTCCTCTTTCTGTCTCACTGTCTCTCTGTCTGTTCCTCTCTCTGTCTCACTGTCTCTCTGTCTGTTCCTCTTTCTGTCTCACTGTCTCTCTGTTCCTCTTTCTGTCTCACTGTCTCTCTGTCTGTTCCACTCTCTGTCTCACTGTCTCTCTGTCTGTTCCTCTTTCTGTCTCACTGTCTTTCTGTCTGTTCCTCTCTCTGTCTCACTGTCTCACTGTCTGTTCCTCTCTCTGTCTCACTGTCTCTCTGTCTGTTCCTCTCTCTGTCTCACTGTCTTTCTGTCTGTTCCTCTCTCTGTCTCACTGTCTCTCTGTCTGTTCCTCTCTCTGTCTCACTGTCTCTCTGTCTGTTCCTCTCTCTGTCTCACTGTCTCTCTGTTCCTCTCTCTGTCTCTCTGTCTGTTCCTCTTTCTGTCTCACTGTCTCTCTGTTCCTCTCTCTGTCTCACTGTCTCTCTGTCTGTTCCTCTCTCTGTCTCACTGTCTTTCTGTCTGTTCCTCTCTCTGTCTCACTGTCTTTCTGTCTGTTCCTCTCTCTGTCTCACTGTCTCTCTGTCTGTTCCTCTCTCTCTCTCACTGTCTCTCTGTCTGTTCCTCTTTCTGTCTCACTGTCTCTCTGTCTGTTCCTCTCTCTGTCTCACTGTCTCACTGTCTGTTCCTCTCTCTGTCTCACTGTCTTTTTGTCTGTTCCTCTCTCTGTCTCACTGTCTCTCTGTTCCTCTTTCTGTCTCACTGTCTCTCTGTTCCTCTTTCTGTCTCACTGTCTCTCTGTCTGTTCCTCTCTCTGTCTCACTGTCTTTCTGTCTGTTCCTCTCTCTGTCTCACTGTCTTTCTGTCTGTTCCTCTCTCTGTCTCACTGTCTTTCTGTCTGTTCCTCTCTCTGTCTCACTGTCTCTCTGTCTGTTCCTCTCTCTCTCTCACTGTCTCTCTGTCTGTTCCTCTTTCTGTCTCACTGTCTCTCTGTCTGTTCCTCTCTCTGTCTCACTGTCTCTCTGTCTGTTCCTCTTTCTGTCTCACTGTCTCTCTGTTCCTCTTTCTGTCTCACTGTCTCTCTGTCTGTTCCACTCTCTGTCTCACTGTCTCTCTGTCTGTTCCTCTTTCTGTCTCACTGTCTTTCTGTCTGTTCCTCTCTCTGTCTCACTGTCTCACTGTCTGTTCCTCTCTCTGTCTCACTGTCTCTCTGTCTGTTCCTCTCTCTGTCTCACTGTCTTTCTGTCTGTTCCTCTCTCTGTCTCACTGTCTCTCTGTCTGTTCCTCTCTCTGTCTCACTGTCTCTCTGTTCCTCTTTCTGTCTCACTGTCTCTCTGTCTGTTCCTCTTTCTGTCTCACTGTCTCTCTGTCTGTTCCTCTTTCTGTCTCACTGTCTCTCTGTTCCTCTCTCTGTCTCACTGTCTTTCTGTTCCTCTTTCTGTCTCACTGTCTTTCTGTCTGTTCCTCTCTCTGTCTCACTGTCTTTCTGTCTGTTCCTCTCTCTGTCTCACTGTCTCTCTGTCTGTTCCTCTTTCTGTCTCACTGTCTCTCTTTTCCTCTTTCTGTCTCACTGTCT